>NC_056748.1:533229791-533332291 GCF_019279795.1 Protopterus annectens
TGCAGTCAGTGTGCATTTGTGGTGTGTGGATGTGTTAGCTTGGCTGAGTTTTTCATGGTGTATGGGCTAATCTGTGCTAAAAACTCCTATCTGTGTGACTGGTAAGCATCACTAGTGGATTAGCCAAGGCCTGTGCTATGTTTACGTGTTTTGTTTTGTTTTTTTTTTTCAGCTAGCAGGTCCTCAACTAACCTGCTGTGAAAATTTAGGATCTAATTTAATTTATCATTTCTGATATAAGCATTGCTGGTATGTTGCAACTTCTCTGTCTCCATCTGCTTTTCAAGTCTTAGTCTTAGGAATATGAACCTGATCATAAGTAGGTCAAAGAGATACCCCCACCACCCACCTGATAGTTTTGCACCACTGAGACACTCAACCACATTGCTATTATTTTATGTCATGCAGTCCCATTTTTCAACAAAGGTTTTAAAACTGACTAGTATACTGACAGATTAGGCTCCTACTTCACTGTCATTGCCCTTTGTATTTGGGTAGCTTTTTACAAGTATCATCTTAATTGGTCTGTCAATGAAACTGTTTGCATGGTAGTATGTACCTGTTTACTGGGTAAGCATTCATTCATCTCTGTCACTGTGTATGGTGTTTTAAACTTGCCGTTTAGAGTGGAGGTACACTTTTATTATTAAACTTTAAAAACTTCCACCTGGCTTTGCCATCATACCAATATGTGCCGGGAAGAGGTCAGTCTGCTGAGCAGTTCACAATTGCAGCAGATTAACTTCTATTCAGATAGCTCAACAACTTTGCTTTGCAGCTTGTGTGGTTTGAAGAAAATTATAAGTTTAACAGCTACTTGGCCGGTGGTGCAAGACATTATTAAGGTACCTAGCAGCACAACTATATGGTTAAGTGACTTCCTCAAATCACACATTAGGCAAGTAGAGGCTGAGAGGAATGAAACCCTGGACTACTGGAATTAGCACATTAAGAGTTTATAGCTTTAATCCCCCACACTAACTGTCTAGCTCTCGATTCCAACCAGATAAGTTGTTACAAAAGAAGTGTATCATTCAGTGTCAGTTTTGTCAGAGTGAAATAGTTTTCTTCTGCCTAATAGTGGGATGGCAGAACATTTTCATCAAGGGTCATTCTGACTTGCTCCACAGTGCAGACGTTCACTGAGAAAGGTCTAAGCAAGGACCCAAGGTAGGCCAGGCTGGGTAGCAATCAATTCAAACCAGATCTTAGAGGACCAGGCAGAAATTACCATCCAGTTATTAAGTTAAAGGCACTGAAAGAAATGGAAAGGAATATTAATCCTTCTGTATTTAAACCAAAAGAGATACTTATCAGTGTAACACTTAAGGGCAGGAAACCCTGGCAGTTTTAATACTGCTAGCAAGGACTATAGTGCCACCTACTGGATGGTGTCTGCTGATGTATGATTATTTGAGCCACACTTCATTTTGCAGTTCATATTTCCTGGGCTGCCAATTTGTTTATTTTTTTTTTAAATCCATCATGTGCTCTGAATTCTGCCTTATTGATTTACTGGCCAAAAGATATATAATGCGATCAGTTAGAGACGAGTGTCTGTAAAAAAATCAATAGATGCTTTGGCTGGAGTGGGATCTTGTAATTGATTTGAAGATGATGGACTGGGCTCTCGCCCAAGAAAGAAGCTTGGCCAAGAGAAATCGGATGCTTTTAGAGTTCTTTACAGATGACCCCAAATGAAATCTTCAGTCCTAATGTCCTGTGCACTGAGATTGTTTATAAACACTTCGAAAGATATTTCTGAAATTAATGTCCCTCTAAAGTTTCCCAGGGCTCTGGAGTACTGATTTGTGAATTTTGAATGTGCACTTTCACAAGCAGTCGTGCTTCATTTTACTCAGAGCATCACTGCTGATTAAACCTCAGCTGATCAATATTAGATTGAATGCACTTAGCTGGGTGTTAGAATAATACAAGAGAGTTCTTTACAGATGACCCCAAATGAAACCTTCAGTCCTAATGTCCTGTGCACTGAGATTGTTTATAAACACTTTGAAAGATATTTCTCAAATTAATGTCCCTCTAAAGTTTCCCTGGTCTCTGGAGTACTGATTTGTGAATTTTGAATGTGTACTTTCACAAGCAGTCGTGCATCATTTTACTCAGAGCATCACTGTTGATTAAACCTCAGCTGAGCAATATTAGATTGAATGCACTTAGGTGGGTGTTAGAATAATACAAAAATTTATTTTTTAATTATAACTTTTTAATTACCTTAGACTTCTCTTAAAGGGGAATAACATAACTTACAACAAGAGCCTAACTTTATAGTATTAGGGTGTTATCAGTTCTTTTTAGGAAAAAGAAAAAAAATCTGTTCTGTCTATATATCTTGTAGTAGTAATTTGCAAGCTGACATCTGCTACAGCAAAAAACTGAGAATGCTGTACAGCTATTACAGTAAGGCTGCAGCTTTGTGAGACTAACTGACCTGAAATCTATTTTACTGTTTTTATAGGTTCATGCCATACCTCTCAGTCTCTTAATGCAAGAAATCTGTACACAGTCAAACATAATGCAAGGACAAAGCCACAAAAATAGTGACAGATTTTAAATATTGCTCTTAAATTTACAGAAAGTTTATAGAACAACAGGTTTTATCTTAGCATGCATTTTCTGAAGGGTATGAAGTCTGAAACTCGTGTCTGTCATTATTTACGTGGTAGTGGTGTTGCGGTAGCGTTGTCGCCTTACAGCAAGACATTGTCGCGTTTGATTCTCAGCTAGAGCGTCTTCTGTGTGGAGGCATGCGTGAATGGGCGTGCCTTCATTGAAGGTTGTGCGTCAGGGCTGGTAACTCAGCACGTAAAAATCCACTACCAAACATTAGCGGACTGGAGTTCCGCTGTGGCGACCCCTAACCGGGATAAGCCGAAAGACACAGCAACAACAAAAATTATATTCATTATATCTTATAAACTTATAAAGTTTGTAGAATAACAGGTTTTCTCTTAGTATGCATTTTCTGAAAGATGTGAAGTCTGAAACTCAAACATTTGTCATTATTTAGTGACTTCAGTCCCCAGCGATTTGCCAGAAAACTATCAATTTTATGATGAAAACATCAAAAATATAAGGCAAAAATCTGGACATTCTGTGAAACTCTGGACAGTTTTGAAGTATAGGTCTTGCTCACAATGTCACCCAAGTTCTAAATCACTTGGTCTGGTGACAATATCAGTGGTAGTAGGTGATAAAGACAGGCTAGACTTTTCTGGTTTCAGCAACAGTCTCCTACTCATTCTGGAGTATTCCCAGTGGTCCAAAGCAAATGGAAATATATAATATCGTTAACATGCCTGGATCTGTGGCACAGGGGGATGAAGCTCTGACTTCAACCCAGACAACCGGCATTTGATTAGTGGTGCTGGCACTGAAACAACCAGGTAGGGAGGAGGAGGAGGAGTGAAGTGGCATGACCCTGTCACCTCCCATGGAAGATAGGAGGAGTTTGTGTGCAGTCAGGAACACACCATACTAGGTGGTACACCTTTCCCTACTGGAGACCCGGAGAAACCACTGTTCCTCCAATGAGGTGAGGGGCAGAGCTGCTTGGATGGAACACTCCTTGCCAAATTACAGGGGTGACAGCCATAGACAACCCACTGCATGATGCACCCCATCACCTTGCCAAGTACAGGTTGTTAGAGCTGAGGAAAACAAATCAGAAAAAAAATATTGACCCATCCCCGATGGCTGCCTGAATGATGGCCCCTCCTTCTTGATCCTCACCATAGGGATGGGAAATGAATGGAAAAATTGACCAAGGAGGAGGCTCAGAACTGACAGCAGTCAATGCAAAGAGCAGGAAAATAACAATAATAATAATAATTACAATAATAGTAATAATATATCTAACATGGTCTGGTTTGGCTCTGGATGGGTACACTTCCTACAGGACACCACCAGACAGTATCCTCACAAAGTGCTCAGTGCACTCACTGTTCATATTACCAGAGATAGATGGTGGTCAAATGGATCCCTAGGCAGGGTACTGGATCAGCACCCCCCCCACACACACACACACACACATAGCCATTCAAGTGTCCCATTACTTGGCTATTTCTCGCCAATTACCATAAACACTTCATACTATTTCCTTCTCTATTTCTGCAATGATTTCAGATATTTAGATTTAATTTAAAACTTTTATTATACATTTTATAACACAAATACTGATAGCCATTTGCTAAACAAACAATACAGTCTCATAATGAAAACAAACTTAGCAGGAGCAACAGTAGACTTCCCTGCCCTTGAAACTCACATTCATTGACATAGCATTGAAACCCACTTTCAAAAGAAAATCATCTGACCAGTGGCAGTCTAAGTTTACCTTTGGGCTGTTTCAAACCATAGGCTACTTGCACATATTTTTAGGACCATGCAGGCATGCATGTGTTCTTTTATTCAGCTTCCTGATTGTACTAAATTGTATTCATTCTATAATGCAGCACCACTTGTTAGAGTGTGTTTTAATTTTAAATTTGTAGTTTTGAACATTTGTTTCCAGTAAGCAGTGATGACAAAACTACCCATTTCAGAACATTTCAACTATAAAAGGCCACTCAAACTTCTGTCATTACAGTCCACCAATATCAGTCAATATGCACAATCTCTGCAGAAGTAAGTCATCTGAATAATTCCAGATTAAAGAGATCTGTGACTAATGAAGAGGTTGCTACTGGCAAACAAGTTTACAGTTCAGTGTATCATCTACAAATTCAATGCCTGATGCCCTTGAAGAATTACTTGCCTATGTTACATTAAAAAAAGTTGGTAAGCTGGTAATATTGCAATAGGGAATGGTTGTCAAACTTTCAATGAGTTCATAAATATCTCATCCAAAGGAGAACACACTCAGGAGTGTAGCACCCCTGCCGCCCTCTTAAAAGTGCATCACAGTATCAACAATCCATCTACATGGTGTGGCAGCAGAACCCATAGGCTTCTGCACCAAAGGCAAGCATGCTACCTGTTGTGCTTCTAACACCAGTTTCAAATTCTATTGCACAAAACACTGACTGCCATTCGCTAAACAAAACAGTTGCACACTGAAAACAGACTTTGTATGAGTAACAGTAAACTTCTCTTCCCTTGAAACTCCCAATTACTTGAAAATGCACTGAAACTCATAATTTCTTCAGCAATCTAGTAGTTTGTATAGAGGATTCAGGCTCCTGTCTCCAATAACCAAGGTACAGGGTTTGAACCCAGGTAAGTCAACTGACTATCCTGCCCCCCCCCCTTAACTAGGGCAACACACACGCACAAGGCAAAGAATGGAATGGCTAGTTTAAATTTCCCATGCATCTCTCTCACACAGCATCATAGGCAGAATGTGGTCACATTACATCCATGATGGTGTTCGTATTAAAGACACACATGGATGCAGAGTGCATATGTGTCTTCTTAAAAAGGCACCACCACAGCATTAAAGAAGAAATGTTTATTTTTTTTTTTAATTAATGAAAGAAATGTGGAAGCCTCCTGGCCACCCCACCACACCCCCAAGCTACTGCCTAAGTCGCCTAGTGTTGGATCCGGCTCGACATATCACTACCTCCAAATGGAATGCAATGCTAGATCTAAGCAGGAAGACAAGACAGCAGACAGAAAATGACAAAAGCTATAAAGCTACAAAGTATAAAGCAAGCTGCCAGCCTTCTTACTACAGTAATGTGCTTTGAGATCACCTTCCGAGTCATTACCTACACTGGCAAGTTACTGAATCAGTACCTACAATGCAAGTTAATGAAAAAGAGAGAGAGAGACTCCCAAATTGTCTTCATTCAAGACAGTTTAAACTGTCACTTATAGTGGAACTAGTCCTGTCAATAAACAAATAAAATAAATAAATAAAGATGACTTAACACCTATCATTACCTGCTGTACCTTCGGTAAGCTATTGGATTTTTTGTCCTTAGGTCATTTCATTAATGTTCTTCCTCCTATGACATTTCTTTTACATCTACTCCTCTGTCCTTTCTTATGGTGGGGATGGCATTTCTTTTTTTTTTTTTTTTTTGTATTTTCACAACTGAATAGAGTTCAAAGGAGAAAAGTTGCTTTGTTACTCTTGGTGATAGATAAATGTTAATATTTGTTTGGAGTGATATCAGTAAGCCAAGTAATATACCCTGTGATATTCTGTTGCATCATGCTATCTTAAACATGTTAGGATGAATGCAGATTCAGCTTCTGGGAACCTGCATTTGGCACTGTATGTGTTTACTGTAAATTATCATGCCAACCTCAGTTAGTAATGCTACCTTAGAGATGTAAAAGTACATAAGTGTGGAAGCACACCTTCCCCAAGAGACTTCATGGACTTTTCCATATATAAAGTATCATGAGGTGTGTGTGTGTTTATGTGCATGTGTGTATGTGAACATGTGTGTGTTTTATGCGTGTATGTGCATGCACTTGTGAGTCTGTGCTGTGAGGTGTGTGCACGAACTGAGTATAAGTGCACGTGTGTGTGTGTGTGTGTGTGTGTGTGTGTGTGTGTGTCTGTGTGTGTGTAGCTATATTTTTAGTCCCTTCTCATGGCAGCTGGCCATCCACTGCCTGGCACTCTTACTACTTCTTCTGAAACTTACTTACCAGTGTAACCCCCTGCCCACCAGCCACTAGCCCCAGAGGGGGCTTGGCAAGATAGGAAGGAAACTGGTAACTTCAGGAAGGGAGTTAGAAAGGAATGATCCTACCTGCAGTGTCACATATGCTGCTCATACAAGGGCTTTTCATTCTGTAACCCCGTGAATGCTCAATGAGCTGGGTCATATCATGAAAGTGAGCATGGAATGGTACTTTGAAGGGAGCTGCCCCCAGCTATGTAGTAATGGATCTCTTTCAAACTTTACCACTCAACAGCCCAGCAGCCACCCCTGTTACAACTCCTGGGTTCAGCAATAGAATTTAACATGAAGGGTCAGCCACAGCACATCCCCATACCCTGCTCCTCAAACAAGCATGCAGGCATTCTATTGCCATTCTTATCCCCACTGACACCAGCTCCTCCATTTCCCAGGCTATTAATCAAACATGCATCATCTGAGCCACAGTAAGGGTTTCATCCCATTGAGCTACAGAGTCAAGTATATGGGTATATATATGTATATATATATATATATATATATATATATATATATATATATATATATAGAGAGAGAGAGATGTAGATATAGATACACACACACACACACACACACACACACACATATATGTATATATATATACATATATATATATATATATATATGGGTCTACTGCTGTTAATCGAATACCACTTATTCGAAAAAGAGCAGTAGACCACTCAGTTACACGAAAGTGCACTTATTCAAAAGTGCACTTTCACAAAACTCAGTTCAATGAACTGTTAAAAGATAACAAAACAAAAAACACACCCCCCTACTTAAATATACAAACTCCGAGATCGCACTACAGTGGGGAACAGGTAAATTCCCTATTCCCCACTGTAGTGTGCCTTGGCGCTTCAGTTTCCCTGAACGGTTCGTTGAACCATGCTTCGCGGATATATATATATATATATATATATATATATATATATATATATACACACACACACACACACACACACACACACACACACACACACACACACACACACACACACACACACACACACACACACACACACACACACACACACACACACACACACACACACACACACACACACAAGGCCACACTGCTCTCTTTAGTAATGGGTCACTAACCCTAACCCTAACATTGCCTCTTCCCTCAACCCTGACCCTACAGTTTATCTTCATAAAAACCTTCCCGTAACACTGCCACTATTCAGATGAGTCTGAGGCTAGTGTTATGTCGGGAGGGGGGGGTTAATGTTAATACTGGGATAAAATTAATTTCATTTTCGGTATTGTATATGTTCAAACATTTTTTTTTGCTGGTGTTTTCAATTTTACAGCAGTACCATATATATGGAATGAAGGATTGCACCGTACCCTCCTGGGATGAGTGCCAAGTAGTGCATTCATTCCCCAGATCCGGAGTCACCATTTTCAGCCATCCATTAGAGGTGAGAGTTGTCTGGTAGAGAATAGTAGATAATTGCTTAAGGGCACCGGTCGTAATCATCACCCACCTCAACACTAGAACCTTCACAACTGTTACCCTCAGGGCAATGCCTATAGTAAGAAAACATATGGAGAGGCCATAGCAAGCACAACAGAGAACATATAACAGAAATGCTCATCTGAGAGCATTCAAACCAAGAGATAAGGTACTTGTATTATTACCCACTGCTGAAATCAAGTCACTTGCAAAGTGACAAGTTCCTTTAAAGTCATAGAAAGTAAGCGAAGTGAGTAATAAGGTGGGACAACTGAGGAAATGCAAAGGCAGAACTCTTAAACCCCATTAATGTTCAGAAACTCTGAGATAAAAAGGGACATTTCTGCAGTAAGCATGCTTGTAGGGGAACTTAAGATTCCCACAGCATATCCTGAAATTAAAAATACATCCTGAAAGTAAAATGGGGGAGACACTATCTGGGTCTCAAAAACAAGATACAAAAATAATTTCCACTCATGAATAAAGGCATATTCTCTGGTTTGCCTGTAAAACCAGTTTAATTCAACACAACATAGAAACTGTGACTACAAATAAAATACACTTAACACCTACCAAATACTATGGTCTCAATGCAAAAGCAAAGAGTTAGTTAGGGATTACACAGTTAAACCTCATATATATAAGACAGGCAGAAGACTACAAATCAAAGTGGAAATAAATTATGCTGAAATGTGTGTGGGGGGGGGTCATGAAATAAGGAGAGAGTACAATTTTAGATGCTGTCCCATAGGGAGAACAATGACTACCATAGAGAATATAATATTTACAATGTAGCAGAAAGTATGTGGGGAACTAAGCCAACACTGAAATGAAGAAAGAAATGTTACCAGTAGGGATAACTGCAAGTAGGGGCACAGAAAGCAGGCAAGATGGAGCTGGAATTTATTGGAGAAAATTTGCAAAGAAACCAAGTTATTGGGCATGAATAACTAACAAAGGAAAAGTCATAGAGTTGAATAAGGCTAATATGCTTTAGAGTACACGGAATAACTTAGTGCAAAACAGATGTATCCAGCATGCTCGGTACACTCTAAAGCAGTCATGTCATATCTGTATATGTCCAGGCAAGCAGTTCATAAACCAGGCTCTGAATTATCACTGTACATCATTGAAATAATACAACCTCAATGCAAGGAACAAGAAATCAGTAAAGGAAGACAAATCTGCAGCAATCTGTCCACTAGGTGAAAAATATTTGCAAATAACTATGGATGTCATGAAATAACATTCAAGTTAATAAACTTGCAAACGATTACGGATTTCATCATAGTGGTTGTACATATGTTTATTCATTACAATATATGGAATCTGATGAAATCTGCAAAATCCAACTTAAAAAATAATTTAGGTGAAGGGCAATCGCAGCCACTTTGCAATGGCTAACAGTAGCTAACAATGTGTATGGGACCATTGTAGGGGAACACAAGTAACGCATACACCCAGGGTAATAAGGAAATACAAAATCAGGTGGGGGGTTAAGGGTGAAGAAGAGGGACACACTAGAGGTATGCTGAAATACTGAAACAGGAAAATCGGAGGGGTAGTCAGAGAGATGTGGGTAATTTTTTTTCCTTTGATGGGAATAGACCCCTTTTTGGGAACAGAAGAAATGCAAAAGAAAGAAAGAGAGAGAGAAGAGGAAGGAAAAACAAAATGGATGAACATATAATAAGTATCACAATACATGACAGACAAAAGTTGGAAAAAACATTAAGGAAAGGTAACTTACACAAACAGCACACTGTACAAGATGGGTAAAGAAAAATGGACAAATGGTAGGGATGCATACCAGCCATGGTGCAATGCACAAATACAGATGCACCTGTGCATTGTGTAGTGCTGAGATGTTGCTAACCATGTGACAGTCGTACCTGAAGCTCTATGACTGCTAGTAGTAGTGTGTTGTAGTGAAATAAATGGTGATTGCAGTACACAGTGGATACTGAATCCAATCAAAGTCTGTCAGTGGTGCGAGTGTAAGTCAAGCTACAGCATGGGGAAGCAAATCCAGACAGGAAAATGCAGGAGAAGATAAGTGGAGGGTAGTCTAGAACCCCCAACCCTGTATGGGAAAAGCCCTCAGTTTTGTATGCCCCTTTTGTTCTTGAATACTGATATGAGTATGGTTATTCTGCAGTCATCTGAGATATGTCTTTCTCTCCACACTGCTACAAGTATCCTCAGGAGCCATTCTTCCCGATCTCACCCAACATCTTTTCCCTATCTGCTATGACCTCATCAGAGCCTGCTGCTGTCACCGACTTCATTTTTCATAGTGCTGTTCTTACTCCTTCTATGATGGGTTCCTCCTCTTCTCTCATCATAGGCTGTGGGTTCTTCCTTTTTTCTCATTGTAGCCTCTGTCTGCGGCAGTACAGCTAATGTGAAGTTTTCTTCATTCACAAGTTGCTGGAAGTACTCCTTCCATCTGCCTTTGATGTCCTGTTGACTGATGAGCAGGTTGCTGATGACATCCCTTATGAAGGGTGTCTGACTATCTTCTTTATCTTTCTGTCTTTGCCTTGCAACCTGATATAGTTTCTCTGTGCCATCTGCTGAGTCACTTTCCAGAAGGTGGTAGAGCGCCTCTCATGCCTTGTTCTTGGTTATGGCAACTCCTTTCTTGGCCTCTTTGTTAGAAAGCCATGTAAGCATGGGTCTATATTATATTCTCGAAAGCCGACAATATCGAAGCTGATATTGTCAACTCGAGAATAGTGAAAGCGGAGAACATCGAACGTGTAAATGGAAATCTCTGTAAGGGGAGATAAGCATAACGTGGTCCATCCATATTTTCTAACTCCCACTTTTTCCTACACTGCTTCTTTCTTTTCATGACTTCCTGGACTTCTGCATACCATCACCAGCCTTCTTGATGTACCATATCTCCATACCTGGCTCGGATGCATGTCTGTTCTGTGGTCCTCACACATGCTGTTTTGGCATGCTGCCATTCCTCTTCAGCTCTACATATTTCCTCTTCTTTTTTTTTCTAAACACCTTTATTGAATTATCACTTGTGACATAGGCAAATTTACATTCATATAAAAGTGATCAAACTATATTAACGTAACAAGCATTATACATTGCATATATTGCTATATGTATCATATAACCTAAGCACTATTACATAAATTATTCAATTCCTGCCTTTTTTAAACAATAAACATCCTTATTAAGCTATCACTTACTAAATAGGCAATCATACATTTATATAAATGAAAACAAACCACACCAACACAACCCTAGTTGCAAGCATTTTACATCACTTATATTCTACCCAATCTTTCTCACTCAAACATTACATAGCTCATTTAAGTCCTGCCGCCTTTAAGACCTCATTCCTCCCTCGTATGTATTGTTCCTACAATTCCTATTTTTTCCTATGTAGTTTTCTCCTACCCTTTTCTAAAGATCTCAGTTCCAGTTGTTTTATATCTGTTACTATATTCACTACTTCTAGTATTGTTGGTTTAGATTTGGATTTCTATTTTCTAGTAATTGCTTTTTTGGCAGCCACCATTATTAGACACAGCAATGTCTAGCCAATTCCAATTCTGTATCATAATAGCTCAGAAAAATCATGTCCATCATCAGACCAATCTGGCCACCCAGCATCTCGGACAGTGCATCCCGCAGGGAATCCTTAACGTCTGCCAATTCACCACACTCCCAGAAAATATGTTCCCAATTACCTCTTTCTTCCCCCTCACACCTCAAACATTTACTGTCTGCCTGAGAAAAAATTCTTTGGAGTCTACTTGGGGTATAAAAATATCTATTTAAACATTTCCAGGCAAAAATCTTAAATCTTCTAGATTTTGTTGCATATTTTGGAGACATACATATATCCTCCCATTGTTTCTTTGCAAATTGCTTATCCAGTCTCTCTTCCCAATCCTTTCTAGCCTCCTGTGATTGATTCTTATAGTTATCATGCAATATTTTATATGTGCTACTAATTATTCTTTTTTAATGGCAGCTTCTGTTCTAGATTCTATTAAAAACTCTACCAGTGCTGGTCTTTTGTTTAGGACCCCCCTATTTCTTTCTCTATGCCTATACTCTGATATCAATCCCTGATAGGGAAGACAATCTCTAGTCTGCAGTCTAAACTATTTGTTCTTCTTCTTGAGGTGCTATAGCCTCAGTAATTCCTTAAACTGTTGTGCTTTCTCTCCAGGCAACTTCCATACCTTCAGCCTTGTCTCTGTTGACCTCAGACTCTGACCACTGCAGCTGATTGTGACAACTAGTGGCTAATACTGTGGGCCAAATATTTCACTGGGGGTGACTTTGCAATCATGGATTCTACTCCAGTGTTTTTTCCTTACTAGGAGGAAGTCTACCTGACTTGCATGTTGGTCACTCTTGTATGTGATCCTGTGACTGTCCCACTTTCTGAACCATGTGATGGCTACTATAAAGCCATTTGCCAGAAAATAAAGTCTAGAATGGCCTTTCCTTTTTTATTCCTGTTGCCCCACCCATCTGTCCTAATATGTGCATTCAAGTAACCCATTATCAACACCAAATTCATGCTGTCTTGCTTTAAGGAACTACTGTCTGACCGCATTCTTTTCCTCCTCACTATCCTCCTCACTATCACAACCCTGCTGTGGGGCATATGCTGATTTTATGAATACTGCTCTATCTTTACACTGTGATCTGATTGTCATGAGTCGGTCACTAATTCTGCTGACATCTCTCACTGCCTTCTGAAGCCTCTCTCTCACCACGGTTCCCACACCATTTCTAGCCTGTCCTTCTCCTGAGTAGTAGACTCTAGATCCCAAGCCAAGTGGTTTTGCTGCACTATGTCTAGCCTCCTCCTAACCATTCACTTCCAAGCTGCATCCTGTCAATAAACCTACAATTCTTAATTCATATTTTGGCAGGTTGATTGGCTTTACATCCAGTTTTCATAACACTAGCTGTGCAACTGAGCTTTATGGCAGCATACAATGGCCAATAGGGGCACATACACCCCTTCCGTTCATTAGCATGGATCTATGGTATAGGTCAGAGTTGGGTTCTCAACCCACTTTCCACCAGCAATCACCCATGCCCATTTGGCAATGTTAGTCAACATGACTGAATCACCTAGAGCCATATATTACACCATCAAATGGCTAGGGTTCTCCTAAATTCAGGATACTGCACAGTAGATATCAGTTGATTTATACAACTGGTTTCCCTATAGGGCCCACAGCTCCATTGTTTGGTGAGTTTGAGATGGAAACACTCAGCATGTTTTTCAGATGTGGGAGGAACCCCACAGTGTCACAGGGAGAACATGCTTCAAACAGGCATTGGACAGAGGTCAGTATTGAACCTTATACCTTGCACATGGGAGGCAAAGACCATACCCATTATGTCAACTGGTCTAGTGTCTGTTATATCTGCTCTTAATTAGTCATTTCTGAAATATAGAAATATCATTGAGTCGAATTCACATTTATCTCTGAGACATTCATATAGGACTATTGCTTAGCAGGTTAAGGTAGGTGACAGAAAATTACCCCCATCATACGGGATTACTAAGGAATGTTTCCAGAATCTAACAGATAACAGAGAAATGTGTAGTCATCTGAGGGCTAAGTGCTATGAGCAATAATGTACTATGTAATCACTAGATGTATGAAAAGTTATAGTGCATATCTGAACAAGCAATTACTTCACATATTTGCTCAGATACATAATTATCAAAATTAAAAACAAATACTCCATACAGGAATTGAACCCATACACATCCTTAAGACATTCACATTGACCTAGAGCTCAACAGATTGAGCTAAGAGACAGTACAATGCCTTACATCACTGTGCAATGCGTGTCTAGCCATTACAAATAATGGAGAAATGCATTGTCATCTGAGGCCTAAGCACTATAGGAATCAGTGAAACATGGCCTTTCAACATATTTAGAAAAGATATACTGTGCACTTGCCAACAAAACAGAGGACTTAAATTGCTTATGTTCAATAGCAACTACATAAACAGCAATATTTACAAAGGACCTGCAACAGGCTTTAAACCTAAACATAAGAGATCATAAGTCACTATGACTCATTGCTTAACCAGTTAAGCTAACTGACATAACTGTTCATTTCTCTTTGTAGTAAGAATATTTATGGCATATCATTCACAGCTCTATGTGTATAATTTAACTTATCAGTACAAACACTGTGAAATTGAATTTAAACAGTCCCATAAACATATACATCTAGGAAATACTTTTGTTATAAAGTGTTAAGGTGCGGAATATGAAACTTACTGTAGGTATCTGAAGGCTGACATTGGACCTCTGTGACCCTCCAGAAAAGATCCTCAGAGTCTCTCCAGTGAAACTTACTGTAGGTATCTGAAGGCTGGGATAGGACCTCTGTGACCCTCCAGCAAAGATCCTCAGTGTCCCTCCAATGCAGGTCATTGTACTGGTGATGGACTTGCATGCCAGTTTGGAAAATCCAAGTCTATTGGTGGTGCTTCTCACAATCTAATTCCAGATCTCTATCATCACAAAGTTCCTCAGGAGTGCCCCACATCCTTTTCTCATGTCCAGCATAAACAATGAGCATCTGAGTGGTCTCTTCCTCAGTCCACTTCAATGCCCACGTATGCCAAAACCTCTTCTTGGTTTACATATTCTCTCTTGAACATAGAACTCTGTCAAAAAATGTCTTCAGGTACATGCTAGCTGAGTTCACAGATAGAAATGGTATGACCAGTAAATGTATCCATATTACATTTTAAAATTGCTGCATATATGATGGTATTAGACTATTGGAGGGCATTGGGCAAATGTCAAAGACAGTCCCATTTACTGATACCTATTGTGTAGTTGCATGGAGTACCTTCCCGTTACACTGAGCTATCAATTAATGCACTGAATTTTTAGAAGTTACATGAATGTGTGCAAATAGGTTTCAGAACACTAAATGTTAATAAAGTGTCAATAAATGAAGTTTAGCAGTGTCAGTAGTGCAACGGGTAACACGCTTGCCTTTGGTGAAGGCTGTGGGTTCTATTCCTATACCAGAGAGATAGATTGCTGACACTGCAGTGCAGCAAAGGGGGGAGGGGGGTGCTGCACTCCTGAGTGTGCCACCCTTTGGATGGGATGTTACATCAAGGGCTCATCTACTCAAGTTGGTGACAGCTCATTTGGATGGAAAACATCCCATGTCACCTATTGGAAAGAGTAGGAGTCCTTTATTTATATACAAAATAACCCTTATTTACAAAATATTTACATATGTACAAATATATAAATATACAAATCTGTTTACACATTTTCATTATTTCCTACACAATCATAATAAATTTTCATCCTTATAGATCCCCACTCCTTTTTCTATAACCACCATCTGATTTTAGTTAATATTGTTACTAAAGTCTCTTTACCATTAAACATAATTTCATTTATTCTTTCATTCCATATAACATACAAATTTTTTACTTCTGTTCTTATAATAGCCCTATTTAATCATATCTATGTTTATTTTATCCACTTTTTTATTTATTTAACATTTGTTAACCAGGAAAGTCCAACTTGGAACAAAGCTAATATTCAGCAGAGGTGAAATGCTCCAGATGCATGTCTTTTTAACATGGGAGGAAACCAGAGCACCTGGAGGAAACCCACATGAACTCAGGGAGGACATGCAGACTCCACACAGAAGACACTCCAGCTGAAAATTGAACCAGAAAACCTCTTGCTGTGAGGTGGCAATGCTACCGCTGCACTACTGTGCCTTCCTTCAAAAAACATCTTCTTTACATAGTTTTCCCAATAACTTCTTTACTCTTTTGCATTTCAAACATGTTCTGTAATTTCTTCTTCTTGACAATGTAAACATATTGTATTACTTTTCTTTTTATATTGCATATTTCCTATTATTGGTAATTTATCTATCGCCAGTCTTCACAAAAAAAAAACCTTGACAGTCTACTTTCTGATTATTTTATTTATTTATTTATTTTACATTTGTTGACCGGGCTAGTCTAACTGGATATATGTCCATTTTCAGTAGAGGCCCGGGGAGATAAGCTCCAAGACATGGTCCAATACAATAATACAAGTACAAACAAATAAAAACTAAGAAATAAAATCTAATGTTCTAGTAAAAATAGCAATTTTCCTAGTACGGAAAAAAATACATCAACAATGGTAATGTGTATTACAGCATAGAGGTTGTTACAGGATGTAGCACTGAGGTAAAAAGTCATAAACAGTGCAAATTGAAAGAACTGAGACAACAATGCAGGTTAAGTCAGAGGTAGATAAAAGGAAATAATCATAGTAAAAAGAAAAAAAAGAAAATCATCAGCAATTGCAACATGTGAATTACAGCAGAAAGGTTAAGCAGGATCTAACACTGAGGACCTGCACTATAATATAGTGCTGTTTTTAAGTATGGAGACATAGTATAGGTTAAGTCAGAAGTAAAGAAAGGGAGTTAGATGTGTAGTATTGTAGCAAAGGATTTGCTTAAGAAAAGGTATATAAAGAGGATAGACATAATGAAAAAGGTAGATCAGAAAAATATAATAAGAATGGGAAATGTAGTAGAGGATAGTAAGCACTGGATAGGTAAGTCAAGTTAGTAGAGGTAGATGACTAGCATGGTCTGGAGCAGGGGCATAGCCAGTATGTTTTGAGGAGAAGTTTAATTCTGTTTTTAAAGAGAGATAGTTGAAGGTTGTGCGTCAGGGCTGGTAACTCGGCACGTAAAAATCCACTACCAATCATTAGCGAACCGGATTTCCGCTGTGGCGACCCCTAACCGGGATAAGCCGAAAGACACAAACAAACAAATAGATAGGTGAGTGAGGAGAGATCATTAGGGAGAAGATTCCAGGATTTACCTACAGTATTAGAGAAGAGAGAATCCCCAGTTCTGTTATTAGGTTTTGAGGTGTGGATAAGAAGTTTGTGAGATGATCGTAAGGACTTTAGGTTTTTATAGGGGGTGATGAGGGTAGATAAAATTGGAGTATTAGAAGGTTTGTATAGGATGTTGTGGGCAATGGTTAGTTGGTGAAATTTAATCTGGTGTTGTAGTTCTAACCATCCTAGCTGTTTTAAATTTATACAATGATGGGTTCAGAATGGGTTGCCTGTAGCAAATCGTGCAATGTTATTATAGGACATTTCCAATTTGCTGAGGTTATTCTTGGAGAGATTAGTAAAGATGGCAGAAGCATAAAGGAGTGTAGAGATCAAATGGGTGTGGGCGATAGTAGTTTAAGCAGTAGGGGAAAGGAATGGTTTAACCCTATAGAGACTGCCAATTTTTTTATTGACAGTCTTTATGGTATTATTGATGTGGATGTCGAAGTTCAGATTATTGTCGATGGTGACACCTAGTAGTTTGGTGATAGAGTCAGAAGATATTATAGTACCATTGATAGATGTTACTGAGAATTGAAGAGGATAGGACTTCAGAGTAGGAGTGAAGAGGAGGAGTTTGGTTTTCTTTGGGTTCAAAAGAAGGCAATGCTGAGTGAACCATTGTTCAACTATGTTAAATACTTTTTGGGTGAGAGCGTGAAGTTCATAGGAGGATGTAGCTGAACATAGTGTGTAGTCATTGGCATATTGTATACACGTGGCTTGTGGGATAGCTGGATGGAGGTCATTAATAAATATGGAGAAAAGAAGGGGTCCAAGTATGGAACCCTGAGGGACACCTAAGGTAATGGGTAAATGGGAGGATAAAGTATTATGCCAAAGTACTGCTTGTTGTCGTTTGTCAAGGTAGGATTGGAACCATTATATGGAAAGTGGGTCTAATGACAGAGATTTTAGGATGTTTATGAGAATCTGGTGGTTTACCATGTCAAATGCTTTAGACAGGTCAATAAATAGAGCAGAAGAAAGATTATTCAGTTTTCGCTGTTTGTTAATGTAGTCAGTAAAGGACAGGAGGGCAGTGGTAGTGATGTGTGAGGGTCTGAAACCATGTTGACAGTTGGAAAGTAAATTGTTTTCGATTAAATGGTGAAGAAGTTGTTTATGGATACATTTCTCCATGATTTTAGCTAGGGGAGAAAGTAGGGCAATGGGGCAATAGTTAGATATTTATGTGGACTGTCCACCTTTATGTAGGGGGATAATATGGGACATTTTCCATAAGGTGGTGCTGTAACCTTCAGTAATAGTCCTGTTGACCAGTATGGAAATAGGATAGACTATGGCATTGGATGATAGCTGTAGATATTCAGAAGGCAGTAGGTCTGCAGAAGGAGAGCATGGTTTCAGTTTCTCCAAAAGGGTTTGAATGAATGTGGTAGAGACAGGTTTGAGATGAAAGGGGGTTGGGGTTGAGGAGTGTGAAGGTAATGTGAAGGTATTCGATGATAATTGATTAGCTAGTGTTTGGATACTATCTGTAAAGAAGGTATTGAAAGTATTAGCTGTATGGATGGGATTTTTCTGGTCTGTATTTTGAGGGTTTGGTGTAGTGGATTGACCTGGGTGGAGTAATTGCTTAATGCTGGCCCAGAATTTCTGTGGGTTGTTGTGATTAGGTTGTTGATATTGTATGAAGTATTTTTGTTTGTCAGAAAATATGGCCTTTTTAGTGTCATTTCTTAGCTGTCTAAAGGTTAGTTGGTCAGCAGTGTTTTTTGTCATTCTCCATTTGGCCCAATATTTATTTCTGATGTGAATTTTGTGTTTGGTTTCATTAGAACGCCATGGGGAAGACTTGGTCTTAATTCTGATAGTTCTGGAAGGAGCATGATGGTTAAGAATGGCAAGGAAAGTAGAGTTAAAGAAAGTAACGGCTTCATCTAGAGGCAGTTGTTTTAAGGGAGTCCAATTGCATGCTCTTAGCTCCATTTGGAATAGATCAGGGTTAAATTTATTTTGAGATCTAATATGTCTAATAGAGGTTGGGGAGGGGGTGTTAGCTTTATATCTGATGATGTAGGTAAGTGAGTGGTCACTGACATCATCAGGGAGAGTTCCAGAATCATAGTAGAGAACATGATTGTTTGTGAGAATCCAGTCTAATATGTTTGCTTTCTTGTTAGCTTTATTTATTCTGGTGGGGGAGGTAATCGTTTGAGAGAAACCATATAGGTTTATGTGTGTTGTAGGAAGGCTACTACTATAGGAATTCCAGTCTAAATTTATGTCACCTAGGATTATGGTTTCTTGAGGCAGGTGTTGAGATAGCCAGCAGAGGATATTTTCCAAGGTGGCTATGTTATTTCCAGGGGGCAGATACATGCAGATGCTATAGATTGATTTAGCTTTGTTAAGTTCAAGTTTAGAGATGAGAATCTCAGCATTGGAGTCATGAGGTAAATTACAGTTGTAAGTGGTTAATTGAAAGCCAGATTTAAATAGAATAGCTACTCCACCACCTTTCTTAGCTACTCTGTCAAGTCTTAGGATATTATATCCAGGTGGGATAATTTCGTTGTCTTTTATGACAGGTTTTAGCCATGTTTCAGTTAGGCAGATAATGTCAAAGGAGTACACTTCTAGGAGAGCATGGAGTTGAGTCACTTTGTTGTTAATGCTACGTATGTTAAGATGTGCTAGTAGGAGAGAGTTAGAAGGTCTTGCAAGGGAAGAATAGATAGACTGAATATGGTTTTGAGGAGTGATATGGGTTACAGTTGGGCCAGGGTTAGGATGAATATCACCGACCTTTACTGTGAGGAGTTGTAGTAGATAGCTTGGATTAGGGAATTTGCTGTAGAGAAGTAACACTCTTTTGAAATATTGTGTATTATATTTAATGTGTAGTGCTCTATGATACTTTGAAAGTAGGTAGCTAGGTGTCCATGTTATGTTTGCATGGTTATGCAGGTGTGGTAAGGGTTGAGAGTTGGTTTGTTGGTTGTGGTAATTAAGGTCTGGATATATTGGGTGCTCGTATGAGGATAGTAAATATACAAAGGTTAGTAGTAGTAGTGGTAAGAGAGTGAAGTAGAATCGGATTTGAAGAGGGATAGTTAAATAAGCCATTGCGAAGGAAATAGTTTATTGTTGTATATTTGTGGGGGTGGAAGTATATAAGGTGGGAGTGTGTAAAGATAGGAGGGAGTGGTGAATAAGAAGGGGAGTGGTTAGAGATGGGAGATGTAATAGAAGTTGACCAAAGGGATATGTGAAGTGGGTAGTGGGAAGAGGAAGAGGTGTGGTTAGAAAGTATAAGAGTAGGACCCCTGGGGGTGGGTGGAAATTGGGAGTAGGGAGGGGAGCAGAGTGAGCCTGCAGGGCAAATGGAGCGGGTAGACACAGAGAGTGGAGCAGTTGTAGAGGAAATAATCAGTAGGACTGATTTGTGAAGGTAAGTTTTAAAAGTCAGATGTGGTAAAGGTCAGTGAGAAGTGATCCTAGGAAAGGTAGTAATAGACTAAGTAGTAGTAAAAAAAGTAAGGTGTGAGAACAGGAATAGCAATGCAGGTACAATAGGAGAAAAATAGGGTAAGAGGCTGCGTAATACGAGGATGAAAAGGGGAAAAAGCTGGGAAGGGTGCCACCTAGTGGACAGGCCTAAAAGTGCAGGCAGATGTACGATGGAGTTAGAAGGAGTAAACCAGGGAAAGGTGGGAGATTTAGTCGGAGAGGGATTCAAAGAGGATGGGAGAGAGAGAGATTTATGTATAGAATGGGGGGGTACTCTGCTGGAAGCTGCTGGCTGCCCGAGCTCAAGACGTAACTCACCACCTGTAGCAGTGGTACACTATTTGAAAGACAATTCAGGCAGGAAATTATATAGTACACATACTTTTCCTGTAAACTTGATATAGGAATTGTAAGGCAGTTGGTCTGTGAGGTGTAACGCAGGTAGTTGTAGGGTTTCCTTTAGTTTCTGACATGTTAGTGCTGGAAGAACGGGTAAAGCAGGCTAACTTAAGGAGGCAAGAAAGACAAGGTAGTTAAAGAAACAGGAGTTAGCACAAAGCAAGATGTAGAGTGGGTATAATAATTAATCAGTTACCAATACCTATATGTAGACAGCAAATATACAGTACAATAATCCTTGTAGTGCAGGTGCAACTAGTCATTCACAGAGGCAGAGTGTAATCAAAGCAGTTACACAAATCTAACAATTAGTCATTCACAGAGCATCTAGTCATTCACAGAAGCAGATATGTAATCAAAGCAGTTACACAAATCTTAACAATTAGTCATTCACAGAGCATCTAGTCATTCACAGAAGCAGATATGTAATCAAAGCAGTTACACAAATCTTAACAATTATTCATTCCGAGAGCAGATATATAAAGAAATAGAATTAACACTGAAAGTCTACCCTGGTAGCAGTAGATGTGATCACATAGTTCACCATTATATAAATGCTGTAGGGTAGAAATACAGAAGAAACACTTTTTGCAAGAGATTATATGCCCCTAGATATTAGCAGGAACCAGAGGATAGTCGTAAAAGATGTTCCTACCTATTTAAAAGCAACAGAAGTCAGCCATCATTCAATAATCACTAAAAAGGACTATGCTGGGTAAGGACAGGCTTAGATCGACTGTAATATAGCACAGTAACAGCTTAACAGAAAGAGAGTGAAAGAAATTAGGCTTCAGAGTAAGTGCTTAGGAGGTGCCATTTTTAAGCCATTTCACAGTATGTGAAAATATAGGTAGTGAGATTATGCTCAGAGCAGGATCTGCCTGAGAATAAGGAGTAAAATAAAAAAACTTGCCATAGTCGGCTTGTTTTAAAGCCAGAGGCAGTCTGTGCCATTGTCGGCTTGTTTCAGAAGCCGGAGGCAGACTGCAGTTATCGGCTTTTTTAAAAAAAGCCTGAGGCAGTCTATGAAGATGTCGGCTTGGTTTAAAGCCAGAGGCAGTCTGTGCCATTGTCGGCTTGTTACAGAAGCCAGAGGCAGTCTGTGCAGTTAGCAGCTTGTTTAAATAAAGCCTGAGGCAGTCTGTGCCGGTGTCGGCTTGTTAATACAGGCAGGTACTCTTGGGAAACCTTAGTAATTGTCCAGTTAGCAGGTAATTACAACTGGTCAAGTAGAGCTGGCCCCATGGTAGTGCAATCCTGGAGTTAGTATATATAGTTGGGGGTTACAGCCCCCCACAATGGGGGGTGGGGGTGTAGCCCCCCACATACTTCATACATTTTAAACCCTACACATGGATACTTATAACTACAATGAATAACTGTTTGGAGAAAATATTTACATAAACTATGTCGGGGGCTATGCCCCCCACACCCCCCATTGTGGGGGTCTGTGCCCCCCACACACCCCTAACTATATATATATATATATATATACACACTAACTCCAGGATCGCACTACAGTGGGGAAAAGGACATATAGTATTTTCAGTGTTTTGAGTTTCAGTCAAATGAGTTTTCAGTGTTTTGAGCTTTCTATCGTATGGTGTCATTGAAATGGGTTTCTATCAAATGAGCTTTCTATCATTTGATAGGGACCCACATATATATATATATATATATATATATATGTATATATATCTTTTGCCAACCCCTTAAATTGTTGTACATTTCATACCCTGTTTCATCTGGGCCTGCAGACAAATCTATCTTTACTTATCCTAATACTTTATATAGTTCATTTAAAGAAATCTCCTTTTCCAAATCTTTATTCTCTTTTTCTATTAACTTTTTTATTGTATTGCCTTCTTTTTTCTTTAAACATTTCCTGTACATGTTGCACTACACTGTTCATAATATTTTTCTGAGTTCTTTCTATTTCTTCTTTTACATTTTTTATTTCTCTCATTACACTACCATAGTCCTTTACTAAGCTTCTTAAGTAACTCAATACTTCTTCTCTTTTTCTTTGTAAAAAATATCTTTGCTTATATAACAATTCTTGTATTTTTTTCTTGATTTCTTTCATACAATCTATTATTATGTTCTAAATCTTCCAATGTATTATGTTTCTTATATTTTTCTGTACTTTTCCCATATCATATTGCCACTGTAAAAACATTGTCTATTTTCCTTAAATATCACCCACCATTCAGACCAATTTTTATAAAATGTTCTAATAGTAATATGATCTTTTCATAACTGTATTATTAATCTCTTTCCTTCTTCATTCCATGCTTTCTCATTTATCCTTTTTATTCCTTTGACTATTTTTTATATATTCCTTGTTTTCTTTTATCTCTAGCCATATTGCAAGATAATCAGAAAATCCTGTTTCAGCTATCTCCCCTTCTCCTATAACTAAGCCTTCTGATACTATGAAATAATATATTTCAGTTCTATACCTATTCCTTTTGTAAGTCCATGAATTTTGTCCCAAAGTTTTAACTTACCACATCTTATAACTTCTAACATTTTCTTATATCATCTCCTTTCTTTTTACATTTGTCTCTTAAATCACAATTAAATTAAATCTAATTAAATATATTTGTGTTATAATTCTATAGGGTTTACCTTTATATAGTTGAAAATCAGATTGTCGATCGGCCTGTTGTGCGAACCGAAATGCCGAATCCTGCATGTTGAACACCACAGAAGTTCGAAACTCAGCAAATCGAACAGCAGATTCACTGAGTTTTGAACTACAATGTCGAACATACAATGTAATGCAGGGAGGCAAGCCCCCTGCACCCCCCACACTCCCCCTACTTTATTATTCTAACTCCGAGATCGCACTACAGTGGGGAAAGGGTCCATTTCCCGATCCCCACTATAGTGCTATCCGCACCCAAAATGCCAAATCTGCAATGAGCGAATGTCACTGTGCATTCGCTCATTGTACACTTGAAGCAATTTTTTTTGACTTTCCGAAATCTTGAAAACGTCCTTTCAGACTTTGACGTTCATACATATGCAGTGAGCACATATAAAGGTAAACCTTCTGTAGACTTGTTCTTTCCATTTTAAATCTACAATAGTAAATCTTCCCATTTTTGCTAAAGTTACATCTAATATCTTTACAGTATTTCTACAGAATAAGGCTATTCCAGAACATCTTCCATTCCCCAAATTCCAGATTATCTTTCCTCCTCATAGTTTCTCTGTTTGTAATCTTTCTTCATTCATTAAAAATCTTGTGTCTTCTAATATAATTACATCTACATCACATATATTACACCACTCCAAAATTCATATTCTTCTTACTGTATTGTTAATACTATTTACATTTACAGGAAAAACTATAAAATGTTAATTTTCCCTTTTCCTTAGGTTCATGGTTTCATAAATTTATAGCTAATGGTTGGCCATTCTAAACCTAACCAATTTCCTTCCCAAAGTGGAGAATCAAACACTGTACCGTGTGTCTGAGAGTGAAACACATTAACCATTATATCAGGCCCCAATCTTTAACTGTATATATTCTTTTCATCCATTTCTTTCTTTCTTTCTTTTGTATTTATCCCTTTAAATTTTCTTTTTCTGTCTTTTACCCTTTACCAATAGAATTGTTTTTTCCTCTGTACTACCTCCCAGTTTAGGTCTTCTTCATTACTTATTCCCAAACCTTCTTCTATGTCCTCTTTATTTTTTTTTCTCGTCAAAATTTTCTACTGTTTCTACTACTTCTAAAATTTCTACTCTTTGTTCAATTTCTTATCTTTCTTTTTCTTTTTCCTTACTGTTTTCATTTTTATAATCCATCCACAAATGCCCAATTTTGTTACATGTATAACATTTCAGTTCACATTTTCTTGCATCACGCCTCATTTCCCCACAAGTATAACATTTTCTTTTGTCACCGTTACTTATCAAATGACCTTCTTTTCCAAAAAAAAAAAAAAAAACATGTTTTGGGTTGTCTCCAGTATTTTACAATACCCATATTCTCCTCCACATTTATTATGCTTGGTATGTGTATAATTTTTTCTCTTTCTATTTTTAACATAATGTTACAATTCCAGCCACCAGTCCATAAACCCCTTTTTTTATAAACTTTTGCAATGTCCAATACTTTTTTACATAAAGCTTTCACATTTCTTTTCAAAGTCTATCTTTCTACCTCTGTTCGAAATTGTACATGAATCTTCTTTTTTGTTTCCCTGTTAAATGTTTTTATCACATAAAGATTCCATGGGTAACAATCTTTCTTTTTTCATAAACTCCAAGAAAATTTCCCATTGGCAAAAACAGTCTCAGATATAATGCCCCAAAATGTCTCTTTGTTAATAAGAATAAATGCACTTACCTCATGTGCTTTTACACCCAAAGGAGCTATTAAATTGTAAAGTAGTAACTGTTATGTAGATAAAATCTGGTTACTATAAAAAAAAGAGAAAAATACAAACAGATGTAACCAGCTAAACATGTTTCAAACACACTTGTTTTTCTTTCGGCTTTTCCCGGTTAGGGGTCGCCACAGCGGAACTCCGGTCCGCTAATGATTGGCAGTAGATTTTTACAGTCAAAACTTTAATAAATGCAAATGTAATACATCTATCTTTTGTTGAGTCGTCTCAATCAAACAGACTTCTTTGAAACAACTCCTCAGAATCCTGCACACATTCGTTGGTTTCAATATTTGCTTTCTCCCTCATTTCTTTTACTACTCCATCATCTCCTTCTGTCACCATCTGCTTCCCTGTTTCTCCAGGTTGCCTCTGCACCTGGAATGGAAACAGGAAGTGCTCCCCGAAAATGGGTCCCACACAACAATGATGAGTAGGGGAAGTTCCCTGATAACCTGACCAGATTACCCCTATTAGTAAAAATACCACCTTAGGTCTCCACTGAAAGAGGCTACTAGCATTGTGGGACTAATCTGGTCAACTAAGAATAAATAAATAAAAAAAAAACTGAATGTTAATGAAGCTCATTAATTATGTATGTTTCAAGTGGTACTTAAAAGCGCACATAGGTACACTCACTGTAAGGTACCTCTAACTTACAGCTAGCTTCAAAAGTAAGCTGTCACCTGATAGCATTGTTGTGGGGGAATACACTACTGTTATTACATATTTATGTTATAGTTAATGCTTATAATTTAATTATACATGTTGACAATCCTTTTTGATCAAACGTGTGCAATACAAGCTGGCTGTGACATAATGGGTGACTGTAGGATTGAACAATATGCATGCAGAAGGGTATATGGCTAAAAGCAAACTGACCCTGTGAAACATGGATGAAAACGGAATAAACTTATATGCATAGTAAATTCTGATTCACCTTAACTGTGTCAGGTGTTCTTAAGAAGAACAACAAATTCCAAAAGTTTCCATAAACTGTATATTAATAGTTTACAATTGTTTCTAATGCTTACTAATACATGTACTTTAGATACAACTAGAATGAAAGGTATCTATAGCTCATTGTGATTAACCTCTACTGTCTGTGTTATGCTTATGCAGAATGATGAACTCTGAAGGTTTCTGTAAGTTGTACGTTTACTGCATAGTTTACGGATACACTCTGATGATTAGTAATGTATTAGTACATTCAATCTGATACAGGATGTCTTTGACTGTCTACAATCTAATGTGTTGGTATGTAATATAATACGTGCATGGAACAAGGGCTGAGTGGTTGTCCTTCAGTTGTAATACCTTCTGCAATGGGTTCAAATCCTACATATCACCTATACAAATAATATGATGAATTGTTACATGTGATGATATCATGACATGTTGTACATATTTAGATATTCTTTTCATATCCATTATGTTCTTTAATACATAACAATAATATACATGTTAAAGATTATTTTGCATAACTTGTACTAGTAAGGAGAGCACAGCAAGTATCTTGACAAATGCATATAACATTATTATGTTAAATGTGAGCCTCCATAAAATGTATAACATGAGCATATAATAATGTCTTCCAGATGTCAAACCAAACTAGGTGTAACAATTTTCCTCATTGCGAGAATGAGATTATAATCAAGGCTCTGTTCCAGCATGGCCAATGTCTCCTTGGCCAGACATGAAATACTGTGTGGAGGAGTGAGGTTTGGACTGAACTGATGAACATAATGCTGTAGGTGGTCACAATCCATCCCATGAGGCCTGTCGTTGATGTTGCTTTAACATGATCCTCCATGCAGATAACTGGACATACCAATATGAGAGATCAAGGAATGCCACCATAGGTGAAACACCATTAACTCCCCCAGATGAAATCATGATGTTCCTGATCACATCATACCACCTGTCGTGATCGTTGTATATCCAGTGGAGATATTGGAGACGGTGTTCCAGGATGTACATGTAAGTCCTGACCTTAAAACTATTGCAGCATATACACCACCTCAGTTTTTAACTGAATGTGCAAATTATTAATGTATTGCCATATAATTTTTCTCAGCAGCACAACTGTATAGAGAACATGGTCTGTCACACAGGACATGGATTTCCTAAGTAAGTGTTATTGCATATTGTATTAAGAATGCACTACATACTTAAAACTTTAATCTACATGTGTGATGTTTGTCTTTTTCAACTGCATAGGTCCATCAACATCTGCACAACAGCAGCAACCAAGGTCACATAAGTGTCTCCATATACTGTAATTATTATATATACATTTTTGTACCTCTGACACCTGTCATGACAGTCAATTATGCTCACATGTTGATTTATTTATGCTGTTGTAAATTACAGATGCATCATTATAGTACGTGTCCCTTGCATATGCACCTACAGACATAGCAGGTACAGTTGGCCACCAGGTTTATAGGGTAAAGCAAATTTGAGCACAGCTGTGATGTATGATAATTATGATGCTTTTTTCTTATGTCACAGCTAATTTGTATTGCAGACATGTTTAACTAAAAAAGGGCTGCCACCATGTATAATTTGAATGATAAACATTAAATATAACATAGATATGTAATGAGAGTAGTGTACACTCCCACAGCAATGCTATCAGGTGACAGCTTACCTGTTGACATTTTTGGATTCTGTTTACAGCATAACTGTGTTCCTGTACTTAGCAGTTAGTAGTTCCTTGGGCATTTCACCATTTTGGAAGGAAGCTCGCAGACCACTTTCTCACTGTATAGCAAAATCATCTACACTCCCAGGGTGTTTCACCATTATGTTTGTTATAATGCTATCTGCTCTACACACCAGTTGGCAATTAAGAGATGGCCATCACTTTCTGTTTATGTGCATTTCTGCTGAACGTACTGCAAGAGTCTTGATAGGAATGTGGGTGCAGTCTATTGCACTGAGTACATGGGGTAAGTTGACAATGGCATAGAAATGGTGTGTGACATTCCTGCGCTCTATAACTGTCACTGGAAAGTGGATGTACTGATCCATGTTGATGTGTATTGCTGCCAGGAATTGGGAGAGGATGTGACTGGCAGCTATCTGTGACACTTCTACTGTATTTTCCATATGTCATTGAAATGTTCCTGATGTCAGTATACCTAGGCTCAGACATGCTTTGGTTTCAACAGGTATGGAGTTACCTCACAAGGTGTGTACCTACATATGAGGGGCATATATGTTACACACAGCCTCCTCCTGCTCACTGTCTGATTGGTACCTGTCAATTATTTCTTGATCAGAGAGCTGGATTAGATGTAGCCTGGCTCAACAATTAGCTGGCTACCTTCTAGGATGCATTGCCAGATCTTTCTCTATTGCTATCAGTACCCCAGACTGCTGCAATGCATTACATACCTGTTGCATATTTTTTAATGTAATGGTGCAGATTCCACAGGATTCCATAACAAATAGCTTTCTCCCATGGTAATAAATATAGCCTCTGACAAATGCTTTCATAAAGTTGTTGGATTTAAGTTGTGTTGAGAGTGCATGCTGTGTTTTGGAATCTGGCAGGTGTGCATGGATTCCATACTTGTGGTACATTGAACAGATAATTACTACTGCTTGCTTAAGAGTACTTAATGGAAATTGTGTCCATCGTTCATTAAATGAAGTCTTTCTTCAGCATGTTGCACTGTCCACAACTTTCTTTTGGAATCTGGCCTCATCTCCGGTTGAGTTTATGGCCGACTCTAAAGCAGAAGCTGCAGTTAAAAGAGATAATTGGTAGGGAAGATAAAATAATACATGGTAACTTTAATAATCAATCAGAAGAGCTTAGAAAAGACTGCAAAAGTGAGAATGGAAAAGCAATACAGAAAGAAAAAAATGAGAAAATATTTGTATGGCTCCCAAGTATTCAACAAAATCTAGAAAGTTTAGGATCGTATTATGGAGATATATTTTAAAACTCACGCAGACTTCAGAGAATGTTTCCACAGGTAGATAACAATTGTTGGAGGTATGACTGAAAAGACAGTGGTACTTGGGACAGTTTGTTTTTTTGAGAATGCAATAAGTTGGTAGATTTTAAAAATTCTGTATTGGGAACGTTCTCAGAAATGTTGGGGAGCAAACTATTGTAACTAAGGAAATGATTCTTTTGAGCAGGAATATTGAAACTGAATTACCAAGACATAGTTAGGGTTTACTAAGTTTAATGCTATCGGCTGCCAAAAAGTAGTTACTAGGAAATGGAAATCAAAATCGAAACTGACTGTTAACAGAATTATTGAATATTGTAAAGGAGGTAAATGAACTGGATTTGGAATCTTGAGAAAAGGGAAAGTGCAGAATATGTAGAAATAAATGGAATCTTTGTGAACATACATGCAGAACAATGTTTGGAGGAGTGTAATTTCAGGGAGGGCAGGACTTGAGCAATCTATGTCATGTATAACTGAATAAAGATTGTTAAGAAAGAAACCATATGTGTATGATGCATGAAAAGGAAAAATCTTTGTACTGGTTTGTATTCTCTTCTATAGCTGTACGTGTTCCCATGTCGCCATGCAATGTGTGTAGTTAATAAAGTGTTAGACACAGTTAAAAATAAAGTACAAACATGCTTAAAACTGGTGTTTTACAAAAATGCCATACTGAGTGGAATTGTCCCACTCAACTCATCCCAAAAGTGATATGTCTCTAAGGTTTTGTAACTACTTCAGGAAGGTAAATAGAAATATCTAGGTTTGATTCCTATCCAGTGCCTGACTGAAAAACTGGGCAACATGAGGTTTCTATTTTAGATTTAACCAAAGGTTACTGGAAAATCCCACTACCCCCATTCCTTATGGAGAAAATTGGATCTTCTATTATAGAGTGCTGCCTTTTAGTCTCATGGAGCACATGCAGCATTCCAGATACTAATGGGCAAAACTGTTAAACCAAACACCAGATATTTAGCAAACTATCTGGATGACATATTTTCTGAGTATTAGGAAAACCATATACTCAAAGTTCAAGTAATTTTATAGTCTCACTAGCAAGCTGAATTAATGGTTAATCCAGTTAAGTGTAGAGTTCCCACCATACTTCTCAACTACCCAGATTTTTACAGAATGTCCAAATTTTTACCTCATATTTTTGGAATGTTTCTCATAAAATTATGGTTTTCTGGCAAACGACGGTCAGATCACCGAAGACTAAAGTCAGAAAATTATGTCAGGTGTTTGAGTTTCAGACTTCATATCCTTCAGAAAAATTCATGTTAATGCAAAAAACATGTGATTCTATCTACTTTATAAGTTTGTCACAGCAGTATTTAAAAAGTGTCCCTACTTTTGGGCTTTTGTCCCCCCCACTATTTGGGGCTCTGAGGTTGAGAGGTATGGTTCCCACTCTCTGGGTCATGTAATATAATGAGTGGCGGCAAAACCACTGCCTGAAAAAATGTTGAAGAGCAAAAAGTGACCTACACCCACCAAAAAAGCAAGTTAAGGCTTTTTTTCTAGCTGGATATATAATGTTGGAAAATTGCTTTTGATTTTGACACTACTGCTTGCCCGTTCCCAACTAACATGACTAAAGGTAAGGATTCACTGAAGGTGAAAGAAACAAATGAAAATGAACAAGTCTTTAGCCAACTGAAGAATATACTTTACTTACAGCCTATGCTCATAACTGCTAGCTTCTTAAAACAGGAGATAGTGCACACATATACCTCTGAGATGTGTATAGACACAATCTTCTTGGAGGTTGTATATGGAGAAGAACACCACTTCTGGTAGGTCAGGTTAAAACGGAGTCATGCCAAAATAGCATACATTTGTTTCAACTGTGAGGAACTGATATAAAATGTCCACAAACAAAAGATAGTTTAATCACACGTGCAACTACTTCCACCCACACGTGTATTTACACACACACACACACACACACACACACACACACACACACACACACACACACACACACACACACATTCAAAATGACATTACCTCTTGCCAAGACTGAACTTGATCAAAGAGTAATAGGGGGTCAGTCACTTTCATCCACAGACTGCCTTAATGTTCACAAACTATAGGCACCTTACTAACTGTGAATACTTCAGATGTTTGCAAAGATCAAATAAAAATAGCAGAAGGCATAACATATTTCATCTTGTTTCATACAAACACTTACACTAACCCAGACAAGCTGCATCCACATTAAAAATCAGTTTCTTTCACATACATCCTGCCTGGAAGCAGAACACATAAGGCAGAGTTCATAAGCTGCTAAGTGATGCTAGCCTGTTGAACTGGGTTTGATTCTGCAAGGCATAATTTCCATTCTCCATGGAATAAGCAAGACATTTAACCAGATGGAGTTTCTTGATCAAACAATGATAGAACTACGCACATGTGTAACTAGCCATTTAAAAGGCCTAGTAATGCTAAATAAAATGAAAATAGCATATCAAACTGTATTCCTAGCTGCCTTCAATTTATACTGTCATGTCATTTTCATGGGGGATGATTATTTGTTTTTCAAGGGTTTACTTATTAGTTAATGTTTCCTACAGCACAAACAATAATAGCAATAATCCCTCAAGCTAACAAAACACTTTAATTATGTTGCTTCCTTTACATGTAATCTTTAAAATAGAATGTAATCCAGTCATTAACTACCAAAGTTAATAATTTCCACTGTATAGTCAAGGCCTCATGTTGTTGCACCCCCACCTTCTCCAACACATCACACACACACACACACACACACACACACACACACACACACACACACACACACACACACACACACACACACACAAGAGTGTGCACATTTACTTACACATATATGCACACAATTAAAAATGTTATACATGAATATGCACATGCACACACAGGTAATTAAAAAGTTATATATACATTCACACACATGCACAGACGTGTGCGCATGCATCCGCACACACAATACGGACAATACACACATGTGGGCATGCACATAACACACAGGCAATTCAAAGTTACAAACCCTTCCAAATGCTGATCCTGCATAGCTATTGCCTTATCTTACAAACATAATAAGATGCCTATAGATGAATAATCCATCTATTTCTAAACAAGTTGTAGGCTGAGCTGTGTTGTAGCTATTAGCTAATGCAGTTACAGTCATATCAGTCCTCCATAAACTATAAAGTTTCTGAGAGTTATGAAGAAAAACAATGTGCACTCAATTAAGTACAGAAAGTATGCCTACCTTCTTTTATTTGCTGGTGCATTTAGTGAGGAAGAATCATTTCACTGATAGTAAAATGACGGTTCAGCTCAGATCTGGTCAAAGCCAGGAATAAGTGACACAGATTAAACTCTACAGAGTTAGAACTTTCCGCTTCAGTTAAGGTGCACTTTGGCAGCTTGGTAAACACCCACTCACACTGTAATACAGGACAAATTAATTCTGTGCCAGAACAGAGCAGTTTACAGTAACTATTACATCTCTAACTATAAATCAATAAAAAGTGTGGTGGCATGCGTGAATGGACGTTCCTTTGTTGAAGGCTGTGCATTAGGCCCGGTAAGCCAGCACGTAAAAATCTACTGCCAATCATTAGCGGACCGGAGTTCCGCTGTGGTGACCCCTAACCAGGAAAAGCCGAAAGACACAAACAAAATTGTAAAACAAACTGTTTATACCATATGAGATTGCTGCTTCTTGTTCATTGCCTGAGAACTCAAGCTTGAGCCAGTAAAAACTGAAAGTGGAGTTGCACAGATGCTTTGCCATCCTATGGTTAGTCTTTTGCTAAAGATAGGTATCTGTGTAGTTATGTGAGTGGCCTCAGCTGAAATGACCATCAGAACTTAAACGTCACTGGTGTAAGAGTTAAACCCAGCTAAAAGAAAAAGAAACATTAAGTAACAGCCTGTTTCAGATGTGATCTTGGAATATCAGTGCTATAAGGATTCACTATAATCTGGCCCTGACCACAGGTACAAACAAGAAGATGAGGACCTCTTGCTCCATGCTAAAAAAGCCTAAACAAAAGCTAGAACTGGATATTAAGGAGGCTGAGAACAGTTTTGAAGTGACTGAAACTGAATTATGTAACTTAATGACACTCTCTGAAGTATGTCTTAAACATATGGATTTGGTCAGAGGGAATGGGGTGGGAAATATACAGGAACAGCGAGAAGCCAAGAGGTCTATTATTTCAGCCATTTTTGAACTTGAATGTTGCTTTATGTTCTGCTGAACTGTATATGCAGTATGGACAGTGCTGTATGTTGTAATTAGTATATATCTATATATATATATATATATATATATATATATATATATATATATATATATATGTGCTGCAGACACAGGAACAACTCTGTGTTTGGTCCTAATTGAACATACTGTTTGGTTGATAATATGTAGCCTTTAGTCAGATTTAGTTTTTTATTCCTCTACATTTCCAGATGTAAATTTGATTGTGTGTGTTATGGCTTAGTAACATTTTTTTGCTTGATATTACCTACATCTATTTAAATTACAGTTTTTCCTATTTAAGGTTGTTATTACTATTTCTCAGATGTCTGCTCCCTCTCAAGGCTGTTCCCGTTTAACTGTGTTTTGGTTCACTAATCCCTAAACCTTCAACAAAATATCCTGGACCCCTCAGAACCTAAAAAAAAACTTACACAGTATTTTCTGCTCCCTCTCAAGGCATCAGGCTGTTCCCATTCAACTGTGTTTTGGTTCACTAATCCCTAATCCTTCAGCAAAATATCCTGGACCCCTCAGAACCTAAAAGAAAAAACAAAAAAACAAAAACTTACACAGTATTTTCTGCTCCCTCTCAAGGGATCGGGCTGTTCACCTTTAACTGTGTTTTTGGTACACTACATCCTAACTGGACCCTCAGAACCACATAAAAATTACACAGAGCATGTTGATTAGCTCCTCTAAGTAACTTGTTGATATTTTTGTTTTCCAGTATTAAATATTTGTGCACAGCTGAAATTAGTGGCATGCGCACTGCTTAGGAGTTCCGTAACTCAATATTCCTATCACCTTTGTCTTTTCATTCAACTAATATATTCTAGAGGTGTTTAGACCACTTTCAAATCTAGATAGCAGAACTAGTGTGTTATCCAATATTTTTATTAATCGGATAATTTTTTTCTACATAGTTTTCTAGCTTGGGGGTTGTTACTGATAGAAAAACACATAAATTGCTTACTATCTGCTTCACGGTCATGGTTCTACCTGCTCCATTCACCCTTGTGCCACTTGAGCTCACTCCACTACCCTACCCTTATTCACACCCGCCCCAGTATCATTTCCTTTAAACCCAAGTATACCACACCCCTGATTTTTTTGTCCAATCAGTCCCTCCTACCTCAACAGATCCCACCCCTCTCACTACTATAATCTTACAGTCACATTCCCCTTTAGCACTGCCTAGGTACAATCTCATCCTACTACTACTTTAACTCTATCTCCCCACTTTTACACTTCTTCTGTTCTACATAAATCTCCTCTCAGAATGAAATTCTGCTACTACCTACACTACTACACTCTTCTGTTATGCTTTCTCCTCTTAGCATACTACTCCACTGACCTACATGGAACGCTACCCCTCCCCAACACTCACATGCACATCTCTTCATCTTCCATGCAAACCTTATCTACATATCATCACCAACTTTAACATTAGATACCATACTATTCTCTTCCCTTTGAGATATCTACTATACAACAACCCTTGGTTGTTCTATTATAGGTACAACTAACTAATAACCAAACTAAAAAACATAACACTGTACTCTTTAATATGGATAAAAGTCCAGTCAGATATCCATCCCAACCCAGGCCCCAACTGTAACTCCCATCCATCTGACCAATCCCCTTCTGTCCTCTTTTCTTCTACATGAATCCAAAATCTCACCATTACTAATACATATACCTCTCTACCTATTACTTGTAACTCTGATCTTCTTATAACAAATTTCAATCTCAGAAGCTTTGTCAACAAAATCCCTGAATTCCATGTTACCATGGCCACCTACTCTCCAGACATTGCAGTCATAACTGAAACCTGGTTAAAATCTCACATCACAGACTCTGAAATAACAACAAATGGTTACAATATTATAAGACAAGATAGGCTAAATAAATGGGGTGGAGGAGTTGCAGTTATGTTTAAAGACTCTCTTAATCTTGATAAACTAAATTGTTCTGCTCCAGACATCCCATATGTTGAAATTCTAATCACACGACTACATGTTAATCTTCAAAAAGCCATTAATATCATTGTCATTTACCTATCGCCAGGACACTACCCGGTTAACAAATGTAAATAAATAAATAAATAACCCATTATTACATGTTCCCAACATGGATGCCAATTTAATCTCAAGAGCAATACAGATTCATCATGAGATAGGCTTGTTATGCATGACATGATAGTTAGCCCATAGGTTCAACTTGGACTAGGCTTGGAAAAGCATATAATGAAATGGAATCAAGTGCCAGTCCAAAATTCTATAAACCCAAAGTGGTGACTTATACCCTAAGACCCAAGAATGAAATGCAAGGACAGAATCTGAAAGGTACTAGGTGCTGTCTAGGGTACAGTGGAGTGAATAGTTGTACCTGTACTGTAGTCATACTTGGCATCTGCAGGAATTTCAGTCAAAGTGAGCCCAGTGCCAAAGATTGTGAGGTATTGTCTGAAAAGAATGAGAGGTATTAATACATCTCTAATACAGAGTGGGAACAAATCAAGAAAACTGACCTGGCAACATGTACTTACAAATAAAAATGCAAAAGTGTTTCTAAGAAATTGCTAAAAAACAACAAACAGAAAGATTTGTTTCCAGCAGGCTATGCTACCTAGATGATGTCTTGGTGGTGATGAAGAAGTACAATAAAGGTAGCCCGCGCAACCTTTTTGGTGGATTGCTTAGACTACAAAGCATATGGGTTCCAAGTAAATAAATATAACTCTGAATTTATTGTCTTCTTTAGTCTTTGCTGCCTGGCGACCTTCAGACCTTCTCTCACCTATATTCCTCATCATCTTTTATTGGGTCAACAGCCAAGTGAGAAGGGCCATCATTCAGTCATCAAGGTTAGTTTGTTTTTTTTTCTGTATGTGCCCTACCCTCTGCACTCACCCAGCAATGTACCTAGGAGGGGATGTGCAATGGACTGCAGTGAAGGGTGTCCCCTTCACTTCTGCAAGGCATGTTTCCTTTCAAGCAGTCCTACCCCACCAAAGCACAAGTTCTGTTTTCCCTTTTCTCCATCAGGAAAATTGTACCACCCTGTGTGTCCCTACCTGGTTCTTCAGGTGCTGGGGGCTACTAATTGAAGCCCAGTCTCCTGGGTTGCAGTCAGAGTTCCATCTCTCTGTTCCATGGAACTAAGTTTAACTGCAAGTTTTCAAAGATGAAATTTGCACTGTGGACATACAGTTCAGAAGAATGGACTACACAATTCACAAGAAAAGGTGGAGGCCATGCTTCAGGTTATGTTAGAATTAAATAGTAACCAACAAGTGAGTGTGGTATTTTGAAGATTTTCACATGGTTGGCATGGTTTTATCATGAAGGTGAAGCCAGAGAGATTAAAACAAAACCAGCCGTGGGTAAATCCCCAATATATCTACAGTCACAAGTCAGTTATTGCTGTTATACAATGATATTATTTAAGAAATAAACATACTTTTCTTAAATACTGCCATTGTATAATGGTGCAGTGGTGTTCCTCCATGTTGTTTATGCATTCTTCTGCTTTGTTGATGTACTGTGCTTGCGTACGGGACTTACATTCCCATTCCCACACTTACACAGTACATCAGTGCTTTGGAAAGAAAGCAATGTTTTGTTTTTTTTTTGAAAAAAAAAAAACAAACTGCAAAATCAGGACAGTTTAGTGGTATGAGAGACACAGGGCAAAAATGCAAGGAAGTTGGGGTAGTGTTCTTTAGTTTTGCAAAATATACCTGATTTTCCTTGTATTTCCTCTGCCTTCAGTATATACCTCTTTATCTATTAGCTCAAGAAATGCCACAGAGCCTTAAATAAGGGAAACAAAGGCCCCCATTGTAAATGTTGCTCTTATACATGTAAAAAGCTGCTAGACAAACAAGATGTATGCTATTGTACATTGCATTGTCATTATTTAGTAACTGCACTCCTCAGTGATTTGCTGGAAAACCACAAATTTTATGAGGGACAGACTAAAATATGAAGCAAAAGTTTGGACACTTGAAACATGGACTTCCAGAGCACGTAGTAATAGGAGGAAGTGCAACTGGACTTTTTTCTATTGGTATATGTTCTCCCTTTTGTGGAATAGCCTCTCTCTCCACGTAAAGCAGAGTACCTCATTAAACCTTTTTAAGCGCAACCTGGATAACTGGACGGGGAACAGAAAATACACCCCTGGGATTCCACCTATGTCCCTGCTGGACAGTGGCATAGGGTGCTGACTTGTTGGAACATGGGCTAAATTCTTGGCTAGGCTTGTAAGGGTCTCGGGGCCAATAGCCTAGTAACTTCCTATGATCCTATGACCCTATTTACAATGGGGATGCTGGTTTGGCTGACCAATCAGCATGCACATTTTTGAATAATAATGAGCTATTATTGTATAATTGACATTATTTAACAAATGGAAATCTACTGCAACAAGTCTCTACCACCCTTTTCAATGATGTTTCAGCCATTAAATGCATTAATACTGACTTAGTCTGTAGAGAAGTGTGAACAGTTGGTGCAGAGAGTTAAGACTGAGAGCTGTAATTCCCATGGTACAGGGAATTTGGGCTAGACTCCTCAATGGTTCCCTCAGTTGCAAGCCTAGTACCTACCTATGAAATGTAAAGCAGTGAAAAAAAATCATACCAGACAAGGCACTTACCCGCTGTCACACTTCAGCATTGATGACTGACAAGGTCTTTAACACGAGAAGGATGAACGACTGAGTCTGTTCTGTTAGTACAAGTGACCAGAATATGTTGGTACCATATCCTCAACAAAAAGCACTCACAATGGACTTAACCAATCTCTTTTCCAAGTCCAGTAAGACCACAGATATGTTATCTTTAGTGCCTGAGATGCCCCCTTCAAAGGTTAAATTTAGGAATGGGAGAGGACTCGTTAACTAAGAAAAAAACTGCCAGGGTTATTGATAGGACTATGAAATTTTGTTATTGATAATATTGTAAAATGTTATTAAAATGATATCCACACTTTAAGCTATTGTTCCGAGAAAGAAACCTATATTAAATGTCTTAGCATGGTATTTCTGGGGTTCAGTGTTATTGATTTAGAAACACTAACACAAATACCATTTATACCCGACTTTCAAAACAGGATCCACTGTAAAAAATATACTGAAACAATTCCAAATAACAACAGCAGCTAATAAAAACTAATATATATATATATATATATATATATATATATATATATATACATAAGTGCTTTCATACTCTAAGAACTTCATCAGACTGAAGTGACAACAAACAAATCATTATAGTCCTAAAACAAACACATCTATAACATGATTAATCCCTAGAAGCAGCAGTTAGCTGAAGCACACGATAAACATATAAAAAATGCATCATATTATGCAGTGGTCACATGGATGACATGCATGCTCATTTTTCTTTACCAATTTAAAAGTAAAACAGGAGAAAGTATGCAGTAAGGAATATGTACATGTGTGAACATTTCAAGGATGCAATGGTTATTATAAGTAATGTGGCAGTAAATAAAGAATGCATGTAGCACACTGACTCCATGTATTTATTAAGTATTCGTAATGCAGTGTTATGTTATGCAAATGCTGCAGGGTTACACAAATGTGCATTATGAGATACATGAATCATTACAAAACCACACGATGTTGTTGCAAATAGTTATTGCAATACTATATTGAAGATGCAAAAGTGACAGATAACACCAGCCACAGTCATGTGGCAATGTAACAAAATGCCTATAACCAAGAGCCACTATTAAAATCATAAGGCTTCATTTCTTAATATCATTGCATATTTAATTACTTTATTTAATAAACATGGTTAGATGAGTTGATGTCAGATTTTGTTTCAGGAAATTAATAAAAATTAATAGAACATTCAGCACTTTATGGTATATATTACAGCAGTTTAGAAAGTAAGCACAAAATAAATCTTAAAAATGTAGATTAAGAGATTAAAATTGTAAACTCAAACACTGGATATTACATATTGTTTATGCTGTAAGACTGATAACTGGTGTTTTTGCATCACATATATTGTTGTTGTTGTATCTTTCAGCTTTTCCCAGTTAGGGGTCGCCACAGCGGAACTCCGGTCCGCTAATAATTGGCAGTAGATTTTTACGTACCGACTTGCCAGGCCTGACACACAACCTTCAATGAAGGTACGCCCATTCACGCATGTCTCCACACAGAAGATGCTTTAGCTGAGAATCGAACAGGACAACGTCTTACTGTGAGGCGACAACGCTACCACAGCACCACCACTGCAGCCAATATTCTGTTACATAAATGTAACAGTTTAACTTACATGAGCAGCAACTGCAAATAACCAGAGGGCAAAAAAAACTTCAGTATATGCTGAATGGGTTTATTTGCCTTGATAACTACCTTCTTAAATAATAGCAGGTTCACTTAAAGGAGAAGCACATGCAATTAATTACTAACAATAGTAGTAATAGCAAATATGACATTTTGTTCTTTATTTGTGCTGTGTAACACTAGAAAATCAATTACCCCTGGTGTCAGAATGGGGTAATTAAAATGTGTGATATTACTGCTGTAGTAAAAGTAAATGTACCAGTGTCACTGGGAAAGCGATAAAAGTCACAGCTAGGCCACATACAGAACAGTGTCAAAGTCCATTTGTTTTTTAATTAGCTACAAAGGCTTATTTTCTGGAGTGACTTTTAGACATGGTGGTATGATTAAGTGATTTGCTCAGATCACACAAAATGTGAATATAGACTGAGGAAACCAAACCCAGGGGTACATGAAGAAACCCATTAGTAGTTCATAGAGTTAACCTTCCACATGCGTGGCCAGATAAATGGTTATCATCTAAAGAAAACATGGATACCTTTTTTATTGTAGTGCAATGAAAGAAATGTGAATGTAAGTGTAAGCATGGATGCAAAAGCTAACGAATGCAGTCAGTCAAGGAAGTACAGCTACACCTGACAGGCAGACTTGTGCAAAACAAAAGAACTCAGTGCTGGCTTTTCAGAGTTCACTTAGCTTACATTGCATGAAACTGAACCTATAACACTGTAGGTGTGGTGCCCCTGCAGGGTCAGCAAGGAGGTATCTGTACAGTGCTAACCCCAAACAGACCCCCCCCCCCCGGATTCCTTAGCTGTATTAGCTCATCTTGTGCATTGTGCAGTGCATTGAAACATAAAAAATAAAAACAGACTATAACTCTTGAACTGAGAACAGAGGTTATGGCATATGGTCGAATATGATGGGCAAACCAGAATGGAAGTTTAAGTGCTGACATTTTATAAGCACTGTTGCTTTAAGAAGCAAACCATGCCTCATTCGGTTTGTCAGAAGTTTGTAGTATGATCTCTATCTTTTTGATAAACAAGGACAAATTCCAGCGTCTTCTGGGACGAATGGATATCGGTCAATCATTCTGGCAATTCTCCTTCCATCTGGGAGAGTAACCCTACTCTATTGATCAGATGTCCACATCTTCTGCACATAATAGAATTTCTTTCTCTGAACTAATTGTTTTTTCTCTTCTTTCATCTCTCTAAATGAGGTCAATAAGAAGGGCAAAGATGAGCAGAATCAGATCAAAGTGTTTTCTTGGCAATGGGCTGGAAAGCAGGCTCTCAAGAGGAGATAACGTGGTTTTAACCTACTGCATCAGAAGTAACATGAACAAAACATTAGCAACAGTGCAAAATGTTTAGACAGCCTATCTAGTGCCTAGATTACATGATAGTTTGATGTAAAATGTTCTCATGCTCTGCATACTGGTAACAAATTTCTGGACCTGATAATAATTGAAGCAGGAATTATTACATAAAGGTCAACCGGTTCAGCTTTCTTAAAGGTAAACATCACTGAATCTATTAGTAGCAATAGCTTTTTTTAATAAACACTCATTTCATTTATTTGAGATATCCATGTAGCCCATCTATAAAGTATATACCGCTAAAAAAGACGGTCAGTATAGTTAATACTGCAAAAGAAATGGACACAAAGAGATGGGTGGCATTAGGGCAATAAAAGATTATCTTTGTCGGATTGTAACTTTTGTATAATATTAATTTATATGTAGAGAAATGGCAACTGATGCTTTTCTGAAATATGTGAAAACATCATGTACGAGTTTAATTAATTAAGCATTAATTAATTAAGCATTACGTATTAATAAGAACACTGTAATCATGTTTAAATATTGCTACATAATACAAAAGTAATATATTATTCTTATTATATGGTACTGGACTGGGTAAGTTATTACAAGAATAAGCCAGATGATTTGATATAAAGAAGCTTGATGCAGGTCATGTGTGGGAGATCTGGGTGGCAGTCTGCTTAGATAGGTATAACAGGGTTCAAGTCCTGCTGTAGACTAGACATACTCACAGAGCTTAATATGAAGAAACAAGGAAGGAAAAGTAGTGTCCAGGACTGATGGAAGAACAGAGAAAAAAGCTGTAAAGGAATGTTTTGCACATGCATCACGTTTGTCACATAATGTAACATAAATAAACTTAATTTTGATTGAATTGAAGAGGAATGCATGTTTGGGGAAACTATGATGCCATAAATGAAAAAGGTTAGACACAAGGTTTAGATATACAAGAATTCCAGGTCCCATGTCTTTATGAAAGGTAAATATGTTAGTGTGCTAGGTTTGTACATAAGATTATATATAAACGTTTTAATGTTTCACAAAGTGGCGAATGTAATGGAGTGCCAAACAGAAGTACGGAAGAAGGGCTGGAGAAAGTGAGGTAATCCATGGTAGGGGATGGTGGTTTACGGGCATCTGAAAAACGAGGTTGGAAGGATGAGGTACTAAAGAAGCTGTAGGACTGAATCAGGAGAAGAGATCCAACACTGATGGAGATCTATCTGTTCATCATGGGAAATGGAGGATCCCAATGTTGCATGCAGCTAAGAAGCTGTTTAAAGTCCCACAATGGAGTGGGGATTCTAAATGAAGGAAATAATGTCTTGAGCCAGTTTAACAAACACAGAGGGGGCTGATAAGTTTTGATAGGAGACAGATCAGACAACAATAATGACTTCATGATACACCTCGCTGTGCAGGGAAAGATTACGGGGTGAAGTCAGAGACAGATATAAGGGAACACAGGAAAAGAGGATCTACAGCAAGAAGAGATAAATGACTGATATGGCATTTAAAGTGCGGAGAATGAACAATCATTGGAGGAAATCATGTGTGAAATCAATCAAATTGTTGCACCAGTTAATGTATTAATGCATCAAGAGGAAAAAACAGCAGAGGAAGATTTAAGATCGAAGACTAGTTAACGTAAAATTAAAGTGAAATTACCACAATGTAACCCACAGGGTGGTTTTCCTTTGTAGAAGAATCATTACTCATAAAATGATAATATGGCAGTGAGCATTTGTCCTAAGCATACATTCATACAAAAAAATTAACAAATTTCATCTAAAGTAGAGCTTCTTTTCAGTACATTTTTCCATAGTGTCTGTGGCATAGCTGGTGTGTTCTGCTGAGACACATATGCAAACTATCAAATATACTTCAGTCATTCTTTTTATATTGCAACCTATGGTAGCAGAAAGACTTAAGCATGAGCAGATGCACTTATTTATTAATACACATTACAAATGTACATATCACTTAGCTGACATTGGTATTGTTGTCTCTGAATCAGTATTGATGAACCCCAATTAGTTATCATATTCATAGTATAAAAATACCGCTTTTCTTTTAACACAATACTGTTGTGCCATACTGATTTTGTTCAACAGAGCTAGCCCAGGTAACCCTGTCTTGGAAATGGACACTTCCCAGCTCAGTACCTTACTGACCCATGGCTGCTAGGCTTCATGGCTGGCACATACTTTTCAATAGGGGGAAATTGACCCCTCTGTGGCATAGGCTGGAATAGGCTGTGTTCTGTAGTCCACTTAGCACTTGCAAATACCCATGCCCTCCTTGGCAATATTAATCAATGTGACTATATCCCCTAGACCCAACTTTTGTACTGCCAAGGGGCTATCCATGATGCAGTGCATAGTCTGTAGTCTGTGATCTTCTATCTAGGTGATTCTGTGCACAATGCTTGATGTCTAAAGTGGTTGATTCACATGACTCATCCCTCAATAGGCATCATATACAGCCTGTGTTGTTCCCATGACTCCAACATTTTGGATGCTTTCTGATGACAGAATGTGCAGTTGGGATGGCTGGGTTTAAACCTGGCGCCTCCCATCCTTGAAACAAAAACACCCAGTGTATTTTTGAGAAGTGGGAGGAACCTCTAACAGACATGGAGATAGAACTTTCAAACTCCAAACAGAGACCAGCAGTCAGGATAGAACCTGGGACCTTGTGCTTGTATGGAAAAGATTTGAACTATTACCAACACTGAACCTTGTATCTGTGAGGCAAATAATATAGTGATTACACTTCTGTGTTACAGACACACACACACACACACACACACACACACACACACACACACACACACACACACACACACACACATTTATTCCCTCTCCAACAAATGACAAAAGTCCAACGGTCATACAGTATTTTTTATATTACTCGTAATATACAATGAACATCATTTTACTTTCCTTATATATCTGTACCAGATAATGTCATCCTTAAATCCATTTTCTAAAAACAGTTGTATTGGTATGCTGTTATGAATTTTTCCAGAATATTTAGAATCCCTCAGATTCTATTAACATGCTTAACTTTCTCCTCTGCTTTATATATATTACATTTTTTTTCATTTTGCTGTTAATACTTCATATGCCCTTTAAAAGTAACTGACTTTTAACAACAGAGCTGGATGGATTGTATGAGAGAAGATCTAAATAAGGCAAACGTGATTTCTGGAGAAGTAGGAATAGCTGGATACACTCCAACCCCATATAGAAAGAATGGGAGTTGATGATGATGATGATCACCCTATGCTGCCACACTGACTTACTGACAACCCACATTGACTTGTCATAACCCTTGAACTGTTTTAATTGAAAATCCACCCACCTAAATAAAGCTCAGTACAGCACTGAGATGGTCCTTAGTAAAGTGGCTAACAGTCTTTTGGTGAGATGATATCAAAGGTGGTATTTTATATTGTTCTTCCTTGTTCCAGCTGCTGTGCCTAAAACAGTTAACACCTGATCATCTAGGAATGCTGGAAGACCTACTGTAGGGTCTCTGGCATGGTCCTTTGACTGGTTTGCCTCCTATATTTCACAGTGATCTCAGGTCTGTAGGAGTACTTCTTCTTCTGTATACTATCTTAAATTGGAGATCCCACAAGGCTCCATTTTAGGCTCGTTTCTCTTTGTTGTGTGAATGTTTCCACTTAGTAGAGAGGTCCACAATAATTATACCTATATCGATGATATTCAGCTGTCCATTTCCTTTCCACAAGACCATGTGGACTAAGCAGACCCATGCGTGGAATGTTTGGAGGATATACATTCCTGGATGTCACTTAGTGGCCCTAGGATTACGTCATTAATGAATGCTGCTGCGGCCCTTTAAGCCACTTTAAGATCCACGGACCTATCAGCAGCTCTCACGTCTTTTGCAGGGGGCTACACATTGCTGTCTGTGTTCAAGGTCTGTAATCTCAGAGTGGTCTACAATAATAGGTTGCTATTTCTGGACTGTGTCAGCTGTCTAGTGATCCTGTTGTTACCAACTGAGAAATATCACCCACACTAAACACCTCATTCCATCAGAGGATTTACCAGTCATCATAAAAGCCTCAGTTATATCCCCATCTGGACTAGTACCAGACACTTTCAGAGTTCTTGTGATGGTGCTTAAGGCCAGGGACCCACCTGCATAAAGGATAATTGAATAGCCTACTTGCCTTCCAGGTGCTCCATTTAGGTGTCTTAGGATGTTAAAGATCCCCAAGTTTAGAACTGAGTCCCCTGGACTCAGGTTGTCATCCTTTTTTCTGACATGAACGATGTGCTACTGAGGTAACTTTATGAGTGTCCCATTGTGCATTGCTTTTTGAATGGCCTCCTATTCTGCCTATTTCACAGGTCTTCTGGGACTCTGCTTAATTTCTGTGCACACATATAATCCCTTGGTTCCCTGTGTTTTACTGCTTACTGTTATTCATCTGCTTTATTTTTATTGCACTGTGTTCACTTGTACAGGCACCTAAATAAAGCTTGAGTGACTGATTGACTGATATACAAACCTTTAAGTTAATGGTAGTGGAACACATGAAGCATAAGTAATCATAATGTTTCTAATGCTGTAAGAAAACATTTTTAGAAAAATCATAATGCGGGTATCTCCTCTTTCACCTGTGAATCATTTTTCTTGTAAGATTGATATGGGAACAGAATGAAAATTTAAGGAAAGTTAGAAGCTTAGTCTGATAGTTAGTGTAGCAAACCAAAACTCTGACTTGTTAATGAACTATCTGCTTCCTGTGTTAAAGGTGGATGGTTTGAATACTTCTTCTTTCATTTTACCCCCTGTGTGACCTTGAGCAAGTTACTTAACCAGACAGTGCTTTGGGGTAATTGTGATTTTGGGCAAGGCTCCTTAATGGTTTCCTGGACTACATGACTAGTAACTAGCTATGAAAGCTTAGAATCCAACTTAATATTAAAAATGTTCACCTTGTTATCTTGAGGTGTAAACATAGTAATGCCTTTGTTTTTGTTTTGTTTTGTTTTGTTTTTTTTATATAATGAAAATGCTTTTGAGCTCTTGTAATCTAAAATTGCCCTAATTATTCATGACATTTTAAATAAAGTACTTTGTAGTGATCTGGATTCTTCTGAACACTTGGAGCCAGGTTGTTGTAAAAATAATAAACAGGACTTTTCTGTTATCGTGGCAACACTTCTAACGCGCTAGCATGCGCATGCAATGAGTGCAAAATTTTTGTTTTTATGACCTCAGAAAGTTAGTACAACTACAGGCTTTGTGGAAAACTAGAGAGGGGAAACACTCACAAAGTATGTACTTTTTATCAATGTTTAATCGTGTGCGTGGAGTTAAGTAATGGGAGACAGTGGTATAAGTGTTGTCAGAGATATGTAGTGTAAACCTTTTAGTGAAATATCCATGGTTAAGTTGAAGCATGATTAGGCTGAGTCTTTTTGGGGGTGAGGTATGCACCCCTTGTGGGCGGGAACGTAAAGACATTGCTCCAGATTTGTTTCTGTGGGCTGAACACAGAAAGGGTCGACAGTGCCTCCTGTTTTTAAGTTTCATATTAAAACGTAAACATTACTTGTATCAATAGCCATCATGTAATGTTTGTATATTCCAGGTAGCTGTACTCTAGCTGCAGCCTTTGAATGTTTATAGGACAGATAACTGTTTTACCACCATACATTTGAGTGCATCAATGATAAACTTTTTTAGGAGCCACAGGGAATGTGCAAAATGCACTCCATGCCTTTGCACTCCGACTCTCTCTTTAGCCAGTTGCAATTACTTTATTTTACTTAACAAAGGGATGTATTTGTAATTGAAGTATCCATGCTGTAGATGCAAACTTGGTAATTCCACGTCAGGTACCTTTTCCTCCTGTCCTATAGGCTGTACTCATATCACTTAATTGTCCAGATTTTTCCCTCATATTTTGGGTGTGTTCCCCATATTATTTATGGGTTTCTGGCAAAACATTGGGAATTAATGTCAGTAAGTAATGACTGGCATTTGAGTTTCAGACTTCATAAATGATTGCTAACTCAAAGCCTGAGGTTGTACAAACTTTCTGTGCGCGTGCTAGCGAGTTACAAGTGTTGCCCTGATAACAGAAAAGTGCTGAATAAACTTTACAGTTCTAGAGCTTGGTTATTTGCATAATTTTGCTATTTTTTTGGAACTGATATGGTTATATTTTTCAGTGTCACCACTGCCACCGATAAGCATTGCCTTATGGTAGAATATGTATCAACCTGAGATGGACACCTGAGCCATGGGGAGGGCAGAATTAGTTTCATAATCAAATAACTACTTGTCCAGTTCAGCCTCAAGTTCCCATATTCTAATCCTGCTGATGTTAGACTGTTTGAATAGAAAAATGTAATTTAATATTTCAAACAGTCTTCTATGTTCTTTCCTCAACCCTGTTCGGTCAGAGTGTAGTGCAGGTGATTCTGAGCTTCTGACTAGCAGCTCTAGAGCTATTAGTCTATATTTCACCCCCTTTAGTGGTAGGTCCTGCTTCTGTTGCTGTAAGGGAGCAGCTGTCTTACAATTCTGATCTCCACTTTTTTCTGCAAGGGAGATTGAAGGATAAGTAGCAGCAACAATGTACTGTCAAATGGAGGACAAACTGATGCTTCTACAGGTGCCAATCACAGCTCTTATATAAGAAACAAGTTATATGTCCAGGGAAATCTCTGCTGTTAGGAATCAACCAGCTAAGCTCTTCTGAGAGGATGGCAGCTTATGCAGTCTAGCTTGTTTAATCGCTTGGAAGGCCTTTACTTTATATGATTATGATCTAGTTGCTGATTTCTTCATTGATAATAAGGTGGAATACATTTTTTGTTAGGCGCTGCTTAGAAAACACATTCAACAACATTTAAGTATGACAAAAAACTATTACACTGGGTGCAGCATCTGTTTGATGACTTTTATTTTGCTGGGTTCCTCACACAGATTCTTATAAATAAATATGCATCTTACTGTTTGTGGTTTCTACGTCCAACAAAGTCATTAATGTCTTGTCTAGAGTTCCTGAGCCCCTTTTTCTTCAGAATTGTTCAATCCTTTCTAAGAACTAATGTGCTATTGCAGAAGCGGCCCTAATTACCTCAAACCTCAAAAACGTAAGCTAGGATATGTACATTCTGGAAAATTGGGTCTGTATTACAAAGCCAAAATTGCTAAACACCGAACGCCATTTAAGCTACACATAAAGACCAAATTACAAGTTACGCGAATAGCCAGATCACCAATTTTTTTTCTAGGAAAAAAATTGATAGGCCAACCAGACACGACACACCAGCTCAAATATTACAAAGTGGGGGGCTTTGCCCCTCCACACACACCCTAACTAATTATACCAACTCCAAGATCGCACTACAGTGGGGAAAGGACAAATTCACAGTGACAGCTAAATGATTTTTTTTCCTAGGAAAAAATCGGTTATCTGGCCATTCACGTAACTTGTAATTTGGTCTTTATGTGTCGCTAGAGTGGCTTTCGGTGTTTAGCCATTTCGGCCTTGTAATATAGATCTTGGAAAAGTACAACTGTTTCTCCAATATCCTCTTTATTATGATGGTTAAAGAAAATGTAGTGTGAAAGCAGCTTGGTTCTTCTCTCACCTGTTATGCATTCTGGGATTCATTTCAGTCTAGTTTCTGAGATCCTCATAGCGCTAAGACTTGTGTCTCTCTTGAGCAGCTAACAATCTGCCGATGGTTTGTTATCCAAACTCTTATTCGCTACTGGTGCTCCTTGAGCTTTCTGCTGCATTTAACACAGTTGACCATCTTCCCTTTTATAGATTCATAGATTGCTACTAGGCTAACAGCCTGGTAAGTCTTTCTAAGTCTAGCCAAGTTTTCCAGAAAGAATAATTACGTCCTGTATCCATATAGGGCATTGTAGGCCAGACATTTCTAAGCTACTCCTGTCCATGGGTGCCAGGCACTGTGTAAATTTCCTGTACTCCATTCACTGATCTAGGTCACACTTAAATTGGTTAATAGGTGAATTCAGCTTCACATGGATGGGAAGTCTGTTCCATTGGAGGGGCACTCTCTGGGACACATATCTGTCTCTAAAGCATGTTCTATTTAAGTCACAGACAAAATTCAGGTCCCCAGACCTTGCATTTTTGCTGTTTGACTTACGAATATGCAAGAGATTCATAAGTGTGGGGTTTGCAGATGCCTTTTAAGCCAGGCATACATCACCTCTTAGCAGTCTATAGGAGACTGAGTAGAAGGAAAGGGCTTTAAGGCACTCTGCATAAGGCAGGTTTGTTATGCCGTATTTTGTAAGGAACCTATGAGGTCACTGTAATGCTTTAATGTTTAATGTTTAATGTTTCAATGTTTTTGTAGCAAGCACTGAGAAGATGACTTGTTGGATAATTTATCCTTTGGCTACCCTCCTGTTTGCAAAGTCCCTCAGAGCTCCATACTGGGTCCAAGATTATTAATTGTGCATCCCATGCCACTAAGTTATTTCATTTGTTGAAGAGGTTTGCACTACCATAGCTATATCAGTGATATGTACCTGCACCTGCCTTCTACAGGTGTGTATGTGGATTACACAGATCCAGCACAAGACTGCCTGCATGGTATATTAACCTGCATGGGTGCAAAATAGGTCAGACTGAAACCATCTAGGTTTTTTTGTCACATCTTCGGAGTAACATAATCTCAGAGAAAGATTCAATGATTAGCTGTTATTTTAGGACCAGACATGACCAGTTATTTACTCTTGTCACCAAAAGAGGGACATCACCCACAGTAAGCACTATATTCCATCAGACATCTTACCTGCAGATGTACAGGCTTTGGTTATTTCTTATTTGGAATACACTTTATCTGGGGCTTTCAAACCTCAAGCTCAAAAGGTTGAATCTTGTACAAAACTCTGCACTGAGACTCTTTACTTGGACCTTCAGACAGGCATACTTCCCAAATGGTCCTTTTTTTTTGCAGAATGTCCCTGATATTACATCATATTTTTGCCCTCTCCCTCATAATTTCATTGAGTAAATTAATGAGGATTAAAGTCAGCAAGTAATGTGAGACTTTAGAGTTTCATACTTTGTATTGTCCAGAAAATGCAATTGATGTAAGACATGTAAAACCTGTTATTCAATTAACTTTTTAAGTGAATAAGATTAATATTTAAAAACTGTCACTGAATGTAGATGCTTGCCCCCCCCCCCCATTATGCTTTGTCCAGAATTCTTGAGTAAAGAAGATAAAATATGTGCCTCCAGATACAGTCATAGTACACCTGCCTGCATTTGCTGCATTGGCATTTGTCTTGCAGGTAATCTTGAAATGTTATTGAGGGTGTTTAAAGCATAGATGACCACAACCCCCCCCCCCCCAAGTTAAAAGTGCCTTCTTGGGCACTCTGCTCATCTGCCTTGGGACTGCTGGTGATCCCCACATTCAGGCTGAAGTCTTCTGCACGCAGACACCTCTCACTTCATGCCCTTAACCTGTGGGACGTGTTACCAGGATAGCTTCATGAGTACATATCTGCTCATAGCTCTGGAAGGTGCTTCAGGACACACCTTTTCAAAAATCTTTCTGGGGACCCTTTTAATAACTGAGTGTGCACAAGCTACTTAACCAGATTTTGCTTTATCTAACTTGTTCTTTTATTTGTGTTGTATTTTATTATTGCAGTGTGTTTGATTTTGTAATCAGAGAGCTAAATACTGATTGAAGGGTGATACAGTGGTGAAGTAGTTAGCATTGCTTCCTCGTAGCGCTTGGGTCTCTAGTTTGAATCCCAGCTAGGGTGTTTTATATGCGGAGAGCACTTGTCTCCCATGTGATGAGCTGCTTACTTGTAGGTGTCTCTCTCTCCTCCCACATCCCAAAAATATGCTGCAGGACAATCAGTGAAACTCCGAACAAAAAAATAAAAACAAAAAAGAAAGGTATCCTGCAGTCAAAACAAATCTTTTTTTTAATCAATAGCAATGTGTTGTACATTTATGTGGATCACTTTTCATGTTCTGGAAGTTTTTCAGTCTCCCTTTCCAGATGGAGATAAAGAAAATGGATCAGACATGAGGGAACGTGTGTGGCAAACTTTATTCATAGATAGTCTGTCGTTGGGATTAATTAAAGTTATCTTATCATGTCACTGCTTAATGCAATATGTCTAAAGGAGTAACTGATTTTTGCATAATAAGAGAAAACTGATTCTGTCTACCTATTAAAAACATCTGTGAAACATTAATTAATGCTCATTTATTAATGCTCATAAAAGGAAAATTGCTTCTGCCCAATTCATTGATGTGATCACAAAAAAGTGCAATGAAACCAGTTTCAATCTAGTTAAAACCAACAAAATATATATTTTGCAGGCCAAGCCATACTGTATCCCTTAAAATCAGGGAGATCAAAGCCTCCGACCTCCTGTTACCTGTATAAGATAACACTGAGATTGCTCTATTATGGAGGTTTTTCCTTCGATCTATCATCATGAATACAGGAAAGGAGGTATTATTATAAAGTCCATCTAAAGGAGACATGGGCTTTCACCCTCAGAGCAGAAGAACATCTTCCTTTTGCTAAATGCAGATGACAAGTCATACTGCCACAGGTGTGCACTCTATGCCGAATTATTGCAGCCACAGTTGTAGAGATCTTGTGTGCATTACAGAGGGTTGGCATATTTGGAATGAAAGGCAGAAAATCCATTAGGAGAACCTTCACCCACTATTTAGCCCACATTTAGGTAGTAGTGTCCACCTGTGTCCCTGCTGGATAGGGGCATCCAGTGATGACTTGTGGGAACATGGGCTAAATTCTTGGCTAGGCTTGTAAGGGTCTCAGGACCAATAGCCTAGTAACTTCCTATTATCCTATGATGCTATGAGTAGTTCATAAACAAATTAGGATCAACTGGAAATACTGCATTTCCCCAGAGATTCTCTTGAACCCCTTTCATTTCATCTCCCCATCTGTCCCCTGCTTATTTCTTTCTGTTTTGCTCCTCTGCTCTTGTCTCTGTCATTCTCGCACTCTCCTTTATTTCCTTCTCTGTGCTAAGACCTGTTTCTTCTTTCTTTTTTGCTGTATCTTCTTTTTCCATCTTTCTGAATTGCTTTCCATACCTATCTCCCCTCAGCTGTCTTTTCTATCATTGACCTGTGAACTAGAGATGCACCACAGAGGAGAAAAGAGTCCAGTACAGCAGAATCGCAAAATCAGGTGCAAAGATATAAATGGAATGGAAGAAAGAGAAACAAAGTAATAAAATATTATGTAAAGAGTAATAAATGCAGGGAACAGAGAAACAAAGTAATAAAATATTATGGAAAGAGTAATAAATGCAGGGAACAGAGAAACAAAGTGATAAAATATTATGGAAAGAGTAATAAATGCAGGGAACAGAGAAACAAAGTGATAAAATATTATGGAAAGAGTAATAAATGCAGGGAACAGAGAAACAAAGTGATAAAATATTATGGAAAGAGTAATAAATGCAGGGAATAGTTTCCACTGGAATGAATCAGAACATAAAAATGAGCTTCAAGCATTCACAGGCTAAACATACAATTTAAATTTGTACATACACACACACACACATATAATATAATATATATGTATAGATACACACACACACACACCGTGAGATGCATTAAAGCCTACACTAAATGTACATTGTGTACACTGTTCTGAGTGAACAGACAATACAGGCATAACTCATACCTTCTTCTTCCTAATTTCTGTACTCCTACTGATTTTGTTGCAGCTTTAAATACTGAGAAGGATTCATAAAGGTTACCACAAAGTGCAGACTACAGGTTCACTTAGTGTAATCTTTCTGAGTGACTAGAAAGTAGAAAAAATGTGGTTGAAATGTTCTTGAATACAGACTGTCTACGCTTAATGTACACAATGTAGGTGTTATTGAATCTGGTACACTCTCACACACACACACACACACACATACACATATAATATATATGTATAGATACACAGACACACACACACACACACACACACACACACACACACACACACACACACACACGCACACACACAAGTGTATATAGATATATACGGATCTATATTAGGTGCTTGACCGTCCACAATGGCGAACACCTAATGAGCGACACATATACGCCAAAGGCCGAAAAGCGCGAAGGCCATAAATGTTGAAAACCGGAACACCAAACTAATTCCTGTGGCCAGCAGGGTGATCGTGGGGAAGAGGAAATATATCCTTTTCCCCAATGTAGTGGAATCTCAGAGTTGGTTTATATAAGTAGGGGGGTGTGGGGGCACAGTCCCTCACAAGGAGGGTGCAGGGGGGCTTGCCCCCCTGCAAAAGTGTGATTAATAAAGTTTGTTTGTGTGTGTTTTACTTACCTGTGTGACGCTGTTGTAGTTTAAAGTGCATTCGGTATTACGGTTTTCGATATTTAGGTCCTTCACTTTTTTCCTACTACGGCGTATGTGTGTCGCTCATTAGGTGTTCGTGGTTTTGAACGTTCGGTTTTATGATATAGACCCGATATATACATATATATATAAGTTCATTACACTATCAGTGCACACAAGTATTGAAACACAGAAGACTGATGCCAGCATGTTGAAAACATATTTAAAATAAAAGGCTGACTACTGCAACTGACTGCAAAAGGAAAACAGATAGTTTCCTTTAGTGACTGATTAATTAAGACCCTACCACTAATTTCAGACTGTCTCAATAGTGGTAGTGTTAGGGAAAGATTTTTCATAAGGTGAGGTGCAGGGTTGGGATAATAGATTAGATATTCTGACAGATAAATATGTGTAAACATACATATATAAGGTATAATCAGGTTAGGGAGTGGGACGGACAGGCAAATAACAGAAAGCGGTATTTGTGATCAGAGTGCTAGGAAATATAAGGCAGTTGGATAGGTTAGATGATCTCATTGAGAATGTGTTTCACATTTCTACAGATATTGATGGATATTTGCAGGGACGGGCAGATGAGTTTAGCTCAAATACATGGTTAACATTTCTAATGGTAAGATACAGAGAGAGGCAGATTGGCAGTAAAAGTAATGCAAAGGATTAAAAAGAAACTGGAATAAAAAAAGATGTAAACGTTTAATGCCCTTTGCAGTTATAAAGCTGTTAGAAGAATACACGAGTAATGACAAATATCTTTAAGGTGACTTACACAGGCAATATGGGTGAGTAAGAGTTATTATCCTTGCCTGTAAAGTTAATGAATAATTGAAGTCATAGAGAAAATGTGTGCACATTTGTCTACAGTGAATTTCTGCTGCATTATTTAATATACTTTAGAAAATATTACCACAAGACATGCCTAGCTATAAAACACCTCATGTCTAGTTAAAGGGGCGTTTTTACAACCAGATATATACTGAAAATGCTTTACAAAATTTTGCAGCTGTGAGCTGTCATTTACATCACTTGAGTCAGTGAACAATCTCTTCTTTGCAAAAATCATGTAAGAAAGTTTGTGCAACAAATAGTTTTGCAGTTCTAGCTGGCCCAGTCTTGCTAGGATAGTGTACCACACAATGGCACATGCCTGAGAGAAACTAATGCCTTAATACAGATTACTGATCGTGTTAAATGGAATAGGATCTATGATGATATCATTTAATAAATTACTCACCTTAGCTAGATCAATTGATAAGAGTCATGTTCCATTTCTGTGACTGTTACAAACTGTATCTCCCCTCCCAATGCATATAGAATCATACATAAATACAAAAAAGAGAATGTCTGCAATAGAAATACATGTTACAAATATCTCATGGGATAGTGGTCTGAAAGGAAAAGGCTTTGTGGTTTTGGTGTCTAACAAACTGATGTTGAAGTGATTTATTTTAAAAAAATCACAAGAGAAAGCATGATTTGAGTATCCAAGAAAATTGTGATACTGGAATAGCAAGCATCCATAGGCTAAGCGTACAAACTAAATATGAACATATATAGATATATAAGTTTACTATCAAAAGTTCGATGTTCAAAACATAAGCCTATCAAAACTGAGGTTTAAATGAGTTTTGTGCAGTATATTAATTAGTTCAGAATGTTGAAAACATCACTGTTGCGAAAATGTGTTTGAAATATTCAAAATCCTATATCTTGACATGAAATAGTCAAAATCCTCCCAATGCGTGCAAAATGAATCACTGTTATAGGAAAATCTTAGTGGTGACATCCGGTTGAATAACATGTGGAAATGCTCTCAGTACTGTGTAAGTTTACGTGTTTCATGACAAATAAGAGATGTCCTTGAAAAAAGAAAACCAGACAGTGTAATAGAAACACAAAGTAGATGATGAACATGCATAAAATGTTACATCAAGATGTGCACACGTGTACATGCTAGAATGATAATGTTTATGTAAAAATTAATTTTTTTAACTATTTTCCTTCAGAATGAGCAGTGATGTGCTACAAGCTCAAAAAATCATTGTGATGTTAATTCCTCACGAAGTAATAGTAGATGTTCAAACATAGACTCCTTATCCTGCAATCTCTGCCTTTTTGGTGATGAGGGAACACAGCAAAACAATCTACTTTTCAGATCCTCTGCATGGTTCTGCTCAAGTTGAATATCATGGAGAGCATCCAAGAGAAATAATTGTTTCCTACCCAACAGACGTCTCAAACGGCGATGCCAACCTTTCACCACATTTTAACTCCATGGATATCCCAGCATACATGTATTCCATTGATTCCAGAATTTAATATCAGATAACGGTGGTAGTCTTTAAAAGTAGCGCTTCATATTCCGTAGCATCCACAGTCAGGCATATCACATTCTATTTCCTGCAATGTGGACAAGACAGAATCTGGTAAAACAAAAGTGGCATTTGTTTACATAATAAGGCAAACTGTCCCCAGATTCTCTATGCCTTGCACGGTATGCAAGCAGGAGCTCTAGCAGGCAATATGTCTGCTGTGCAATCCAGAAACAGCCTGCAAGGGCGTGCACAAGTGCTCCTGCACTAGTCCTGCACGGACTAAGCCCTGTATGCAAATCACCCCATTTGCAGGAGAAATCCATGCAAATGAGGTGATTTTGCGATCCAGGAAGCTTGGAACCGGCCATGCAGGACTAGTGCAATCTGCAGAAATGTACTTGGTTAGTAACCGAGTACATTTCTGCAAACTCGAAAATGGAGCTGTGACAGCTCCAAATAAAGGCTGCATATCAGTTAGTAAACATGCCAATGGCCAAGTATAAGGTCATTGGCATTGCAAACATGCAAAAAAATTTTAAAAAAATCAACTTTTTTTTTTTAGCCGATCTTGGCTGTTTAAGCATAGGGAAGTGGCGCGCAAACAGGATCGGGGGGGGGGGGTGATAATAAAATAGACCTAAAATAAGCATTCTAACTAAAATCACTATTTTGTCATGCAAGTCAATGGCGAGCAGAAGACAACATGGCCAGTGAGTAGTATTTGCTAAGGTGGAGGCTCAGTGTGAGACATGTAACTATGCATTCGCAGGCAATCCTATGCAAATGAGGGGAATGATAGTGGATCCCAGTTTTCCCCAGCATGCTAGTCAGGTCCCAACAGTGTAAGAGTAGGAATAGCTTGGTACAAGCCTAGGCGTTAGATGACATCATGGGGGGTGTCAGGCATATTATAAGCGGACTGGAGCTCTATGGCTCGGGTATGCTCCTAGCTTAGCACAGCTAAGCTGGGGGGGGGTATCTGAATCTGCCTAGCACTCTTTACATTGCCTAATCAAGTGTGCATGCTGCACACCAGGTTTTAAAGGAAGAAACATAAAGTTAAACCAGGAAATAGTAGCACTGTGCACATTTGAGCACTCTGTTTGCACAGCACACCCCCGGGCTTAAACGGGAAGGCAATGGGAAGGGAAAACAGCAGTAAGAAGTTAATCAAGGAGAACTACCATAGCTGGCAGGTGAAATGTATCAGAAACAGCCAATTACACAGGCATCAGAACAGCCCAGCCCAGAACACTACTATAAACTATGCAAACACCTTCCCCTCTTGTTTTTCCTCACACTCAACACCACCAGTGTAAACAAGTGGGGAACTTTTAACACATACAACAGCAAAATGATAGGGGCTGCAATTGCTATCATAAAACAACTTGTGGAAGAGGCTGAGGGTGGTGAGAATGTGAATGCCGTTGACCAACCCACAGTGAGGAGATGGAGAAGAGTGTACAGACCCAGGGTAACCTACCAGGAGCTACATGAGCTGGAGATAGTGGAGCACTATAGGGTGGACAGGGACCTCCTACAGCAGATTGTTCATCCATGCCAGCCATGCCTCACACACAGAACTAACAGACGGGAACCCATCCCAGTGGATACCAAGGTATGTGTAGAGCTAAGAATACTAGCTACATGTACCTTCCAAATTCCAACTGGAGATATGATGGGGATTTCACAGGTATCAGCATCTAGGATACTCCACCAGTTCCTGGATGCCATGTCAGCACATGTCAGTGAGCACGTATATTTCCCCAACACCCATGAGGTGTTGGCCAGCAATTTGCAACTGTTCCACCAAATAGCAGAATACTAAAGAGGTAGTAGATGCTATAGACTTCACGCACATATGCATCAAAGCACCACCCGGTGAGCGGGGTAGGGTCTACATCAACCACAAGGGCTTCCCCTCCATCAACTGCCATGTCGTGTGCAATGCCCAGGGCATAATAATGAATGTGTTTGCTGGCTGCCTTGGAAGCTATCATGATTCCCACATCTGGCATCTGACGCAGCTGTACCAGAGATTTGCAAATGGGAACATCCCTCATGGTCACCTAGTGGGGGTTGCTGGATATGCACTGGAGCCGTGGCTGATGGCATCCATCAGAAATGCACACACACCTGAACAAGAACTCCATAATGAGGCACACACACAGACCAGAATTATAGTAGAACATGTGTTTGGAATGCTCAAGTCACGGTTCCGGTGCCTGAATACATCCGGTGGAGCCTTGCAGTACTAACCAGCTAAATGTACCCAAATTGTCCTTGTATGTGCCATGCTACACAATATGATCCTGTGGAAACAGCTGCAGCAGGAACAGCACAGGGCAGGGCTACACAGCACCCCACCATTGCCAAGGCCTGCACAGGCACAGAGTGACTTTGAGGAGGAACAACCTGATCCTGCCCCAGTAGGCAGAAGGAGGTGTACCCAGTATGCCCTGGCCTTGGCAAAGAGGCAACACATAGCACATACACTGAGATAGGAGGGACTCAGGGAATAACACCTCTCTCTGACTCTCACATACAGTAAAAGGGATGCCAAACATTACACTACCTGTGCTCAACCATGTGTAGGTAGTGTACTATGTGCATCCGACCTAGGCAGCCCTGCAGCACCACCCTCAATACTGGGACACCCACAAGGTAAGTAAATCATACATGCCAGTCAGAAGGGGTTCACATACCCAACAACAGTCACAGCCAGCAGGACAGGTGTAGACAAACACAAACAAATAGGCTGTGCTATGGCCTCTGAATGAGGTCTATGGGTAACCTCACCCCCAGGCCTACACAGACAGACTACAGCAGGTCAGGCAGTGGGACATCAGTTCTGAAGGGTAGGAAGTCAGAAACTAACATGTAGGTAAATAAAGTCTAAGATCTACAGTACACTGGTATGCCTCTAGTCAGCAAGCTAGGTAAGACTACAGAATGAAATGGAGTACCTGACATACCAGTACAATCATAGCAAATGTGTACAAGTGTTGGGTGTGCCCTCCCCATCCAACGTAGTAATATAATAACAGTCAGGTGTGCCTCCCCCAATCCTGTGTAGAAATGTAGAAATAGTCAGGTCTGCCCCCCATCCTATGTAGTAATGTAATAAGAGTTAGGTGTGCCCCCCAATCCTGTATAGAAATGTAGAAATAGTCAGATGTGCCCCCATCCTACGTGGAAATATAGTAACAGTCAGGTGTGCCCCCCCAATCCTGTGTAGAAATGTAGAAATAGTCAGATGTGCCCCTCCCATCCTATGCAGAAATGCAGTAACAGTCAATGCCAAATGATTGACGGATACCCTGCAGACACAGCATGCTACCTGTAGGTCTACAACAAAAAGGTCAGCACTGCAGTACAAACTACCTGGACTCGAGCCACACATTCTGTACATACGGGCATACTGTGCATGCTTACACACTTAGAGAAATGAAGGCAATGTCAGTCAACAACATACTGAAAGGTCATACTGGGCATGCTCATATACCTAAACACATGAAGGCCATGTCTGCAAACACCAGTGGACCAGACATATCTGGCAGTCGCAGATGTTAGTGCAGACACTCTTCAGTATGCACCACTCATGCTTTGCACACACAGTGAATAGGAATACAGACATATATGTAAGGACAACACACTATAATATGCCAAAGGTAAACGTACATAGATGTGTGAAAGAAGGTGACTGTGACAAGGAGCAATCCAGGCCTGTCCCACCCAGAACACAGCCAATGGACCACACCTACATGAGGTTCAGATGTCAGTCACTGCAGATACTAGCCACCGGTATCTGTCAGCATTACAGACTATGTGGTGCATATGCCAGCTGTGCAACATGACTGTACAAGGAAGTAGTCATCTAGCAACTGTATACATGTACCTGTGAAATATGACCCTGTGTGTGCCTGCAAGTGGCTTGTCAACCTCTAGATGCATGGGTTATGGCTCATGCACACACACTGCCCACCCCATAGCCCTACTATGACAAACCTGCTGAGGTCATCTATTGTGAAATACACCTTTGGGAGGGTTGTAGCCCAGTAATCTACATGGCACATCCCATAACTGTGTACTGCTGTAGTGTGATAAATTAGTTAGGTAGGAGTTCCAATCCCAGACATGGCAAGTGTGTGTGTGTGTGTGTGTGTGTGTGTGTGTGTGTGTGTGTGTGTGTGTGTGTGTGTGAGTGTGTGTGTCTCTGTGTAGACAGCAATGCATTTTAGGGTAGTTGAACTCCCTACAATTGAAATGCTGTACTTTGGTAAGGCTGCTGATGTCATCCACCTAGAAATACAACTCTGGGAAGGTTGTAGCCCAGTAATCTCCTTAGTGCATGCCATAAATGCATACTACTGTAGTGTGATAAATTAGTTAGGTAGGAGTTCTAATCCCAGACTTGGCAAGTGTATGTGTGTTTGTGTATGTGTCAGTCTGACTCTGTGTAGAGAGCAATGCTTTTTAGGGTAGTCACACTCCCTACAATTGAAAAGCTGTACTTTGGTAAGGCTGCTGATGTCATTGCAACTCTGGGAAGGTTGTAGCCCAGTAATCTCAGTAGCGAGTGCCATAACTGTGTACTGCTGTAGTATGATAAACCAGTTAGGTAGGAGTTCTAATCCCAGACTTGGCAAGTGTGTGTGTGTTTGTGTGCGTGTCTCTCTGACTCTGTCTTTGTAGAGAGCAATGCTTTTTAGGGTAGTCACATTCCATACAATTCGAATGGTCTACATTGGTAAGGCTGATGATGTCATCCACCTAGAAATACACCTCTGGGAGGGATGTAGCCCAGTAATCTCCATAGCACATGCCATAACTGCGTACTGCTGTAGTGTGATATAGACCTCTGTTAGGGGTTCTATACTAACACATGTCAGTTGTGGATGTTTTGTGTATGTTTCAATGTCTGTGTAGGGAGCAATGCATTTTAGCCTAGCCACACTGACTATAATTCCAATGCCCTACTTTGGCAACCCTGCTGATGTCATTCATTGTGAAATTCACCTTTGGGGAAGGGGTTCTCCTGTAAACCCTGTGGCGTGCCCTGTAACAGCTTCATGCTGTAGTGTGATATAGACCTCTGTCGGGGGTTCTATACCCACACATGTCGGTTGTGGATGTTTTGTGTGTGTTTCAAATTCTGTGTAGGGAGCAATGCATTTTAGCCAAGCCACACTCACTGCAATTCCAGTGCCCTACTTTGGCAATCCTGTTGATGTCACCCAGTGTGAAATACACCTTTGGGGAAGTAGAACTCCAGTAATCTCCATGGCGCATCCTATAACTGTGTAGTACTGTAGTGTAATAAACTAGTTAGATAGGAGTTCTAATTCCAGACATGACAGGTGTGTGTGTGTGTGTGTGTGTGTGTGTGTGTGTGTGTGTGTGTGTGTGTGTGTGTGTGTGTGTGTGTGTGTCTGTGTGTGTCTGTGTGTGCATGTGTGTATTCATAACACGTATCCGGTATGGAGGTGGTTGTGAGTGTGTAACATCTGGTCCCAATGTGGAGCGGGTTTTGCAAATTTCTTATATGGTGGCCTTATATCACAATGTCCACCATACAGGGATAACAGATGTGAAATAGCCAAGAGGCTGGGGTGTAAATCCATACCCATACATGTGAAATCAAGGCCAGGCAAACAAAGCAACCCTAGTATTACCATGAGAACACTCCAACCCATTTCTCACACACACACACATACTTGCCTAGGCAACAGCCACTATGTTGGTAATACACTGCATATTGCCCACTTAAAGTAACTATGGAGTGATTGCTTTGGGCTAAAGAGGGCATGGCACCCTGTCCATCTGTCCAATAGGCACATACATGCAGACAGTGCACCTTCCCCATGTCCCCCACTGAACACCTGCAACACCTGTGGTGCCATCAAATGTGAACCACAAAGGACATACCAGGCCTGAAAACATGCCCTGTATGGACAGATGCCACTGACACCAGGAAATGCTGTTAGCATGCTATAAATGTAGGTGCAGGGTAAACCTGCTGTCCATTACTACTTCCCTCCACATGAGGCCAGGACTGGCACATCTGATGATAATCTGTTTACACAACATGGGCCAGACACACAGGTACAGTTCCACATGTCACTGTACATGCACATGGGAGGTGTGCATATCACAGACACCATCCATGTCATGGACAAAGGTACACATATATGGCAAGCAATGCACAGCATTGGCCACACACAATAATCACCCAGGTGACTGGATGGTGATTACAATACCCACCTGTGTGGGCAACTCCAGAAACTGCACCCCTAAGGCACAATGCAGACCACTGTCATGTGGCCTGCTGCCAAGGTATACCCATCACCTAGCCGTGTATAGCCATCTGGCACAGATGACCTCTACGAACCCGTGAATCAATGCACCCATGCATGTCAGTACTGGCACCCTGTGTGTGTGTGTGTGTGTGTGTGTGTGTGTGTGTGTGTGTGTGTGTGTGTGTGTGTGTGTGTGTGTGTGTGTGTGTGTGTGTGTGTGTGTGTGTGTGTGTGTGTGTGTGTGTGTGTGTGTATGTGTGTGTGTGTGTGAGTGAGTGTGTGTGTGTGTGTGTGTGTGTGTGTGTGTGTGTGTGTGTGTGTGTGTGTGTGTCTGTTGTATGATGTGTATGATCAGATTCACACTCACTACAACCCCCACTGGTATACTGAAGCATGCTGTCTGATGTCATATACCTCTCCATAACATTTGCCTATATAACCTTTGTATGACCCCTGAGGTACATGTGATACCTGCACAGTAATGTGTTGTGGCAATCTCACTAGTGATGAGGTGTATTCCTGGCCCTGCCAAGTGTGGCAATGTGTGTGCATCCCTGTGAGAATGTGGCTGTGTTGACGCTGACACCTGTTCATGCAGGCAGGCATGGGTACTACACCTACCACATAGCTACCATTATCCCTGTTGCAGATGTCGCTCACCATCACATATACGTTCTGGGGATCCCCATCATGTAACCTATGTGGCGCATCCAATAACTGCATGGACATGTGATAGCACTGCATAGTCATCGGGGGTTTAATACCCTGTACTGGTAGGTGTGTGACACAGACATGAGTAAGTTTTACTCTCCCACCCCTCCCTGGCTTTTCTGTGCCTCTGTCTGCTCCTCTTACTCCCTCTCTGGTGGATGTGGAGACCTACACCTGCTTTGCTTAGGCAGCAGCATGTGTATTTGAAGTGATGCTCAGGATCAGCTGATGGTCTCTGCACAAATTGCAGCCCTCATCTAGCTGATTGCATGTGAAACAGCTGTGGTAAAATTTCCATAGCCAATTGCATGGAAACACACATCAATATCTAGGAACATCATGTTGCTGTTGGGCCCTTCATTCACTGTGAGCAGGAACTCAATCTGTTGTTTGGCAAACAGCATCTCAGATGGATTGGGGTGTACCTCTAACAACATACACTGTGGAAACATGTCAACACAAAGGAGGGGGATGTGCCTGACTTAACTACAGACTGTAAGTGTTGCTATACTGCATTTGCAGTAGTGTTGGTTTAACAGGGTGTGTGTGGATATGGCTGTCCTACATGTTTACATACCTGCCATGTCAGTGCTATGTTAATGAGGGAACACCCATCTGTAGGGTCATCTGCAGACTGGCCAGTGGGTGGTGCCTTTTGTTTCAGGTGTTACCCACTGAGCACCTATCTGTGAACTGCAGAAGGTAGTGTGAGGATTGCAGTCTGCAGATGGTGACAGCCCTTATAGGACATATGGTGCAACACACCCTGTTACAGCAGTAACTGTATGAGGCTATCACAGCAACATGTCACTATTGGCACTGTGTATGTTCCTCCAGCCACAACCCTGATAACCTTTGTACATATGCCATGCAGTAAGGGGTGCATATGTACTGTACACCATAATTAGTGACATCATATCTGGTAACAAGCCAGTAAGATATCAGACTGCTACACATGTAATGTATAGTAGGGGTTATATTTGATGACATAACCTGGAAATTCTGTGGTTGTGTGTACAGTGTAAGATTATGCTCAACAGGGTTTTAAGTTTGAAAGTAATTCTGTTACAAATACGTAACATAAATAAGGTATAAAATAAGCTTGCTTAAATGCAGAAATACAGTTTAGTAATATGTGATCAGCATCCATACTAAATGACTGTGACTTAGAAAATAAGAAATCTGCTGAATGGACATTTTTTCCATACAGACTTAAAAACAGGATGTATGCAAGAGCAAAAATGCAAAATCTGCTTTGAAAGAACACTGTGACAATGTGTTTCCTTAAAAAAACATGTTTTTCTGCATATAAAAAGAATGGACACAATATGTTTCCTTAAAAAAACATGTTTTTCTGCATATAAAGAGAATGGACAACAGGACATGTTTATGACACTGTACAATGTGTTTCCTTAAAAAACATGTTTTTATACAAAGATACAAATAGAATACTAAAGACAAAAAACAAGATGATCACACTGTCAGAAAAGCTGAAAAATAATATCATTAAGTCAGCAGTTTGCGTCAGCATCTGCAACAATCAGTATTGTTTCTACAGGATGAGCAATTCTCCAAAATAGAATACCAAGAGGAAATGTATATGTATGTGCATGACTTCTTCTTCTTTCAGCTTTTCCCGGTTAGGGGTCGCCACAGTGGATCACCTGTCCACTCATGATTGGCAGTGGAGTTTTACAATGTCGAGTTGCCCGCCCAGCACCCAACCTTCCACTGAAGGCACACACATGCACACACTCACACCTAGGGCCAATTTGGAGTGTCCAATCCACCTACAGCATGTCTTTGGGATGTGGGAGGAAACCAGAGCACCCGGAGGAAACCCACACGACCACAGGGAGGACATGCAGACTCCGCACAGAAGGCACCCCAGCTGAGGATCGAACCGGAGACTCTCTTGCTGTGAGGCGACAATGCTAACCACTGCACCACCATGGCCACCCATATGTATGTGCATGACTAAAATTGTATATAAAGATTTGTATTAATCCAGTTATGTTAGGGGTATTGGTAGAGACACATTTGTGCCGAGGTAAATGTTATATCTCTCACATCATCTGTACTATATGAGAAGTAAAGTGGAACAGTACTTTAAGCTGCAACGTTAGTTTGTCTGGTTTACTATAAAAAGTTATTTGTTACTGCTCTAAGTTGATGCTGCAAAGTTTATTCTCTCATTAGTGTATATTCTGCAAGTTTCTGTATGCGACAGACTGTGAATGCAAATATAACCAGACTTTGATTTCAGCAAAATCCAGCCAACAAGACTGAGTGTCTTAAGAAGACTTCAAATCCATCACAGTAAGCAGCACCATATTAATTTTTATATAGTAATGAGGTCTGTGTATTTATGGTGATTATCGGCAGTGTGTGTATTGTTAATATGTACCTTGGCCTTGGCCTCTGTACAGACTGTGGTAGATGTCATTGTTCTTGGTCCTGTTCTATCTGATGTTACATGCTGCTCCACTGCCTGTTACTCTATTGGCTTACATGTTTGTAGGGCCATACATGCACATGTCCCATACCACAGATAGGCAGCAGACCACACTGTGTAGCGGCCCAGTATATGTAGGGTTAGTGTGTGGGTGGCACATATGAGGTTGGTGTTGAACAGATAGTCCATATACTGTAATAATACGCTAGCATGCCATATTTAGCTGTGGCTGTGTTCACATTGGTTGTGGTAATGCACTTTGCACAAAGGTGTATGTTACTCTATGCCATGGCATGCCTGTACAGCCTGCTATGCCATACAGACCATACTGTTTGTCAGTGTGCTTGTGATGGTGTCAGTTGTGCCTTGTTATGAAACAGTTACATCCCAGTGTGTCATCTGAGGTCTTTACCCCCTAGGGATTGTCTACAGAGTGTAGATAGAGGCTGCTGAACTATACACCTGCATTACTTACCATTGATTGTTTGGTATCCTGTGGCCCAGTCTTTACTATTGTACTACTTGATGGCCTTGGCCTGGACAGCAACATTTGTTAAAATTTCCAGGCGACTGTATTAGTATACCTGTTTCACAGTTGCATTACTCAGTTGATATGGATGTCCATGTCTAAACAACTATAATACATGGCATATACAACTGTAATAGTACACAATTAAAGGTTTCCCATTTATGCACACCTGTGTGTGGTGTTATAGCCTTTGATATCTCTGTAGGTATATGTTGCAGTCAATGAATTTTATTTGTATGGGGTGGCTCATACAGTCTCCAGTTGGTAAGGTGGTAACTGTAGGGATAGTGGCTGTTCCATATTGTGTGCACATACTACATATGTAACTTTATGTACATATCTCTGCATGTGTATGTGTAGTTACATATATATCTATATATATGTATACATATATCTGTATATCTGTATCTGCATATATGTGTCTGTGTATATGTATCCTAGGGATGCCCATGTCATGTCTGGTCCTGGTTATAGGATCTGCAACACTTGGTAGTGTACTGCAGGAGGGACGTGTTTGGCTCTGGGGGGGTATACCTATTCATACAAGATGTATATTGTTTGGGTCCTCCCAACCCCATTAACGTTGCATGTGGACATATATGTTTTTGTTATTTCCCCACTGTTATCTACAGATGTATGTCCGTATATACCTATATATATAAATATGTGTGTATATATATATATATATATATATATATATATATATACACTGACATATATATATATATATATATATATATATATATATATATATATATATATATATATATATATATATATATATATATATATATGTATATATATATATATATATATATATATATATATATATATATATATATATATGTATATATATATATATATATATATATATATATATATATATATATATGTATATATATATATATATATATATATATATATATATATATATATATATATATACATACATGCATATACATATATAGATATAGATATGTTGCATCTGTTTAGATATTAATATATTTACACACACACATACATCTAAATTTGGAATACATTCTCTGTACTATTTAATGACTGGGCTGGGCAGAACACGGGCTATTGGATACAGAGTGATTAAGGCACTTTAAAGCAGTTGTAAGTGGGTTTGCACAGGTTTGCACTGAGGTAAGCACTGCTAACTTTTGGTTACAGTTTCTTATACTCTGTTAGCTTATGTATTGCTTAATCTGTGTAGGCATTGCTTACCTCCACACAAACATGCTTAAACCCACTTACTGCTGCTTAAAAGTGTTTACTCCTGCTTACCCCCACGCTAATTTCTTTAAAAGAAAAAAAAAGGGGTTGATAGGAAAGTGGTTAAAAAAAAAGAGGCACAAAGAGGGAAAGACAGGAGGGAAAATAGCCAGGGATGTGCAGGAAGGGTGTTGGGAAGGTTCATAGCTTCCCATTTCTTCTACAGCAACAGCTGTCCATATACACTGAATGTGGAGGTAGATTTGGACACTCAAACCCCTGGGAGAGGAGTGAGGACAACAGTAATAAGTTGTGATGCTAATTAGACTGGATAACATGTGTCCAGTGGACATGTGTGAAATGGACAGCTATGTATGGGGCAAGATTTTTTTGTGGGAACAGATTGCCCTTTTTTGTTTGTTTTTTTTCAGGTGAGAGTGGGATGTTGGGGAGGGGTAGTAGGTATAATTGGGGAGGTAGGTTGGGTAAGTTAACAAACAAGACAAACAAGATGCATACAGGGGCAGTATATGACACATGTGGGGGGTAAACACCTTGATGGGGAGGGGTGTTGGGATATCGGAAGCCCACAAGCCCTGTAGTGGTAATAGTGGAACTGAGGTCCCCACCCATGGGCAATCACCACTGCACCTTCACAGCCCCAAAGGTGGCTGTGCTGGGGGCTGAGTTGCAGAGCCAGGGTGACTCTCTAATCATGACACACAGCCCTTAAGCTGGCATAGGAAATCACCAACCTGCTGGTCGATCACTCTACGCACCACGGCCCCGACCTGGCAATGGGTGACAGGTGCCTGCCCGTGTGAATATGGTGCAGGCCAATGGACAGGGAGGTCCAGGGTTGGGCCCCAAACATGCTGGTGCCTGGTGTCATGGCCAACTGAGGTGGGACAGATGGGTCCACTGAGACCAACCTTCCCAAGTGTGCTATAGTGTTTAGATTTCATCAACATATATGGGTTACTAATAGTCAACACATTCCAGGGTTAGGTATAACAACATGCATAGATATTCCCATTAACCCAGACATCAGATATGGAACAGTTGTATAGCAAACAGAAACACATGCATATATGGGACTACAGTGGTAATACGAACAGCATGCATGTACGTTGATGGCACCATGCCACCAATGTTGGGATAATTCGATATAGCACATGCATGGGAACCATTAAAATATTTATCAAACAAATGGACATTATCAGAGTCATTACATAGCAGTTGGGATGGGTATGTTGATTATTGTTGGAGATATGGTGGGGGGGGAGATGTCAATTAACAACTAGTATATTCCTGTAGTCCACATTGCTTTCCTAGTCAGTGCTGTTATTTGTACCTTACAAGTCTTACTACACTACCCTATAACCTTAGTTTGGACAGTGATATGGCTGTCGTCATCGTTACACATCTTTTACCTGCAGTATACACCTCTTACCTGGTGTACCTGTGGAGGGAATGTTGTTAACACTAACTGTTTCTAAACATACTCCCAGATTCTGGATTGCTGTTTGCACATAGCTATCCAACTCTTTCTGCACAGACTCTAGCCATGTGTTGACAATATGCTGGTGTGCCGGGGCATATCTAGAATATTGCCCTCTTCCACATTTAGTGACCTGACACACACACATATACATGCTTTTCTACACAGTTATATTATATAGCACAGTGTGTGTGACAGTGACCAGTGATACTTTATTATTCAGAGAAACTGCAACACTCGCAATTCCCTACAATACCAGAGTGAACAGTGCCAGTACAGGTTATAATGGTTTGTATTTCTCAGCACAGTGTTCATGTCCAATGTACCTGTGGGAGCAATGTTTGTTAGCACTACCTGGCTGTTGCCACACAAAATTCGGGATTACACATTAGTATTATGCACATACATCTCACCTGTTACTGTACACACTCTGGTCACAGCGTGACAACATGGGAATGTAGATAGGACATACTTGAAATATTACTCTCCTAACAGTTTCAGGGGTTGCTACAGTGACAGGTGTGTTATCATGATGTTTGACAATCACTTGTATTCCCTGTTTGCTGGCTAAACATATGGGATCATCCCACAGACTTATTGGGGGACAGAGTGACAGGCAGCAGATATGGGCACATATACTGGACACTCTGGCCTCATCTATACAGTTGTGGGGTATGAATCTGTATGCAGCCTAATTCCACTCCCAGGATTTGGACCATTGCTGTGTCTGCTACAACATAAACACTGTCCATCACAGTTGTGTCTGCTATATAGATATTGCTGTATATCTCCTATCTGCTTTCTGTCTTATTAATCCCCTGTGCTTTTACATTCTGACCTTGTATTACAACACTCATATACAGATTTCCTAGACAGTTATATGTTGTAGGACAGTGTGGACGACAGTGATGTGTAATACCTTATTATTCAGAACAACTGCATATCATTCTTGTATTTCTGGGCACAGTGTTGGTATCTGACATACCTGTGGGAGGATTGTATATTAGCACTACTTGAATGTTCCCACACACAGTACAGGATTCCACATTATTATTATGCACATACATCTCACTCTGTTACTGTATACACTCTGACCACAGCTTGACAAGTTGGTGTGTAAATAGGACATACGTGGCTTCTTAGTCACATAAGGTATTGGGGAGTTGCTAGTGTGCCAGCTTTGTTCTCATAGCTGTGTGTCAATCACTTATATTTCCTGTTTGCTGCCTATATGTCTGGGATCATCCCACTGATTTCCCAGGGGGACAGGTTGATAGACAACAGATATGGCCACTTTAATAGACATTTGGGACATATCTCTACAGTTGTGGGGTATGATTCTGTATGCAGACTACTACCACTGACAGGATTCGAACCGTGGCTGTGTGTGCTAAAAAAACAACAGTTCATATCTCAGTTGCATGTGCTATTCGGTTTTTGTTGTCTGCATTTTCCCTGTTTACTGTCTATGTGTCTCTCAGTTGTACTAAATGGCCTCTGGGGATTACACCTGTCATATACAGGCATTCCTACCCATTCAATTTATGGTGTACGGTGTGGGTAACAGTACTTAATACTACAGTACTATTACATGATTGCATATCTACATTACCATATGATACCAGAATATATACATGCAGTCCAGCAGTTAGACCTGTTTTGTCAGGCTATTACACTTTTATTGACTTACAAACAATATGAGACTCTTCCTGTCATATTCTCTAGTGTATGCAGTAATTGCCTTGAACAATGCAGGTTTTATACATGCAATTAATTTATTAGTACTTTTATTTTTATTTCCTATGACAGTAAATGCATGAGTATTACTGACCTGCCTCATGTCACAACCTCACCAGGTGAATGATGTGAGCCTCTTGGTTCATGGCCCTCTCACTTGCAGCTGTGGAGGACATAAGAGGAATATTTAGCCATATCTATCCATGATATACCTGAGCTGGCAATTATCACACACATACTGGGGTATACTTAGACATGACTGGAACATCCTCTGCTGTTCTAGCCTCTTGGAGTCACTCCTCCAAGAAGTCCTCCTTATGCCAGTTCAGGTCGGCATAGTGGTGCCTGACCTGCTCATCTATTTGGGGTATGCCAGTGGCACTGGTGAGGTCACAGGTGAAACGATCTCAGGCCTCCACCTTATATTGGGAGCCCTAGTACTGGCCCTGCAGCAGTCTCTGATCATGGTCTTTAACTAAGAGTCCTGCCATGACCTTGGACTCCTGGATGCACCAGCGCTGCACCCAAAAGCGCACACCTTCTCCCCTTACTGCCATAGGGCCTGCAAGTGGAAGCTACAACCAGTTTTGAGATGCATTCCCACCTCTTGGGTTTAAGTAGGGCCAATTTCCCTCACTTTTCCATGACTGACCAGTTTTGAAAAGGCTAAGCTATGGGCAAACCTGCTTAACTAAGGTTGGCATTGTTTAAAGGTGTATACCACTGGGCACAATGAGTTAGCTGGTCTACACATTACTTACACCTCCTAAGCTGGCCTGTGCAATGCTTAGTGTTGCTTACATTAGACTTTGCATTATATTTCCTTTTTGGCATTGATTTCTTATTCATTGCATCTTATATATCTGCCTGGTATCCACTATTAATGTGTACGTACACTCTATGGGGTTCTTGTGTTTTACTGGGGACTTCAACACTCTGTTACACTTACACCTCACTTCTGAGCTTACTGCTGTACTCCAGTTCACATATTTATGTTATGTAGTGGGTTATGGAACATATGACTGTATACTGATTCCTTTCACAGGTTCAGTTTGGTTTTACTATGGTGAAGACTTATTTGCTGATACCTCATTCTTCTGTACTTCTATGATAGCTTGGTGGTTAACTACTGTGACTATAGTGTATATGGTCCTGGGTTCGAGACCTGCATGGCTGTTTATTTTGTTGATGGGCAGAACAAGAGCCATTGAATACAGAGTGATTAAGGCACTTTTGAGCATTTGTCAGCAGGTCTGTGTGGGTTTGCGCGATGGTAAGCACTGTAAATCTGCCGATACATCTGCTTACAGAGAGCTAGCTTTACAATTGCTTAACCAGTGTAAGCATTCCTTACCGCCATGCAAATGGGGTTACACTCACTTCCTAGTGCTTAAATATGCTTAATACTGCTTATTGGTGCTTAAACCTGCTTGCTAGTGCCTTATTCATTATGACATTGACACCTCACATGTGCATTTACTGCAGTACTCTAGTTCATAAACATATGTTATTTAGTGGGTTCTGCAACATAAATATTACTCATAACATGTTTTGCCATGGAAAATGGAATGTGCTGCAGTGAGACACGAACTGGGAATGCCTGCTCGTAAGATGAATCCTCTGCCCACTATACTATTGCTATGCAGCTTAATTTGCATATATCTTCCTTGTTATCCTCTTCAGCCATTTAAGCTGCATTTACTGCAGCTAAGTGGTGGGCACACCTGCACACCTACAGTTAGCTTTAATGGGATTTGTAAAAAAAAAAATGGTTTGTTCATTTTATTCATGTGTGCTTTTGTTGCTGTAGTACACATGGGGACTGTTGGTGGGGATATGCAGACACCTGTGAGTGGTCTCATTCATTTCTGAACCCTTTCTGCTGTTCTTTATTGTGGGGGCATGTATATTCTGAGAGATCTGCTCTCAGACACGCCCCCTGCACTCTTACACGCTCCGTGTAGGCCTAGGAGCTCTGGCAGTGCACCTCATTATTATGCATGATGCGCTGTCGTCCTGCTCCTAAACAGCCGCCTCCATGCAGGACTAAGCTATTTTGGTGGAGAGAGACATGTTGAAGAGGGCTAAGCTGAAATCTGAAATTAAACAAGCTTGTTCAAATATTGCAAGTAAGATCAGTCAGGAAGCTTTTGAAGGCTATTTGCAGAGTGTCAACGATAAATTGTTGACTTATGAAAAAGAACTCATTGATCGTAAAAAGAAAAAAAAACTGTTGAAAGACATTCGGGATTATGAACGCAAGCAAGCATTCATTTCTTCTTCTGGAACTAACAAAAATCAGCATGTTAGATTCCAGGAGGGGAAGGAGGTAACTGAATGATCTGTGAATTATTATACATCGGCTGAAAGTAGAGCCTCATCAGCAGAAGGTAAAGGGGAAGAATGGGAAAACTACCCACGGCTCCCAAAGGAACAGAATTCAGGGTATCTCAACAGAAATTTTTATGACCAACCTGGGCTACAGCAAGGGAATAAGAAGGGAAGTTGGCAGGATCAACAGAGTGGTGCCGGATATGATTCCTGAACCAACAAACGGAGAAAATGGACATTATGAAATGGGACTTTCTAATAATATAAATGCGAGTGGGTTTGAATATATTGTGGATTTGTCTGCATGCATTATTACTGATGAAGAAAAAAATGTTTTACATAAGGGTTTGAAATTTATCCCAATGTCTCTTCCCAGAATGTATGAGTTAAAGGAGGAAGTATGCAACTTTGCTTGCAAGTTACATTTAATAGATTTCTTTTGAAATAAAAAAAAAAGGTTTAGAAGCAGATGTGAACAATGCAAGTTTTGTAGATGCTGCAAGTAGTGAAGAGAGGTTTTTTTTGTAATTCTGACTTAGAATGCAATGCTGTGTTTCTTATAAAAGCAAAGTTATGCCTCCTTTTAAGTGTGACAGAATTGAAATGTTTCATCATGAGTTAAATTATGCGATACAGCAAGAGTGCAAAAAGTTTTTTAGAAGTGAAATTCAATATAATATTTCACAAAAAAAATCGGTGATCTTAAAAAAATTAAGGGAAAAAAGGAACTCATATTTAAGCCTGCAAATAAGGGGGGGCGGACAACTAGTAATAATGCATTACACACAACATGTAAATATGTGCTTACAGCATCTAGTAAATGATAAAATCTATGAATAAGTAGTTTTTTTAACTTATCAGGAGATGGTCAAGAACTATGAAGAATTAATACATAAAGGGGTTAGATTAAATTATTTTAGTCATAAATATGCTAAAAATAAGTTCTTGAATAAAAGCAGTGAGTTAGCAAAGTTTTTTGTGTGCCTAAACTACATAAAAGCATGGTTAATCCTCTAGGTCATCCCACTGTATCTGCCTGCAATTATGTGACCCATAATTTGGGATGTTTTTGCATCAATTTTTGTTAAGAAAGGTGATATAATTACCTACAATTACCTTCATATATCAAAGACAGTTTTGCTTTTTTGGATAAAGTAAAGAAAATAACATGGCAAAAGAACATGTTTTTTATAGTGATAGATGTAGTCAGCCTATACACTAGCATTAAACATAGTGATGGCATAGAAGCTATAGATTTTGTTCTGGGGAAGAGCCCCAGTACACAGTATATCATAGAACTGACTTTGTTCTGTTTGGAAAATAATATATTTGAAATTGATGGCACTCTGTATCATCAGAAGTACGGGACAGCTATGGCGGCAGCTTTTGCCCCCACATGCTAACTTATTTATGGGTTTCCATGAAAATGTATATGTGCATAGGAATAACTTTTTTAGAAAACATGTTAATTTTTATAGATACATTAATGATTTGATATATATATATATATATATATATATATATATATATATATTTTTTTTTTTTTTGCAAGGGGGGGTTATGGAGATGTGGAAAAGTTTGTTTAAGAACTGCAAGTGAACAGTTTTGAGATCAAGTTTGATGGGTTACAAAAAGGAAAAACAGTAAATTATGTGGATATTACAATAGAAGGGCAAGAAGATGGTAAACTTAAAACTAAAATATTTAGAAAAATGGGACAACCAAGCATTATGTTGCGTGGAATTAGTTGTCACCCCCCCCCTATACTATTTCTTCCATTCCTTATAGTGAAATGGCTGGGTTAAACATTTATGTAGTGATAGGAAGGAATGTGAGAAGGAAGTTCAAAATACAGCTAATATGTTCATAGAAAGGGGCTATGAGCAAGAGAAAGTATGGTTGGGTATAATAAAGTAATGAATAAAAAAGCAAATAAAGCACAGAACATAATAATGCAGAAAAGGAATGCTGAAGAAAAAAAGTGAGTTATATTTTGTGTCTAAGTATACTAATTTCTCCAATATTTTAGATAAAATAGTTAGGTATTACTGGTCCTATACACAGAAAGAAAAATCCTGACTAAAAAATGTCAAACTTTATCTTTCATATAAAAGAGGCAGGAGTCTTAAAGACATGTTAGTACACGGAAAATTTGAGAGACCAAAAAATATAGAAAATAATATAGTGAGATATGGAAATTTTGCACGTGACAGTTGCACAGTATGCAAACATATAGTGGATAGTTTTGAAAGTATTAATGGAACATTTTTGACAGAAGAGGCAGCTTCACTTGCAGTAGTGAAAAGATTCTGTACAGTTTAAAATGCCGTTGCGATTTATTTTATATTACAGAAAGCAAAAGAAGCTTTGCCGCAAGATTAAAAGAGCATATAAGGAACATGAAGAAGCAAAGATTTCAGAGTCCTGCAGCTGTACACTTTAAGGAACACCATAATGGAGACCAACATGGGTTACAGGCTACTGTTTGGGAACAAGTGAATACTAGCCCTGAGATTCAAATGACCGTTTAAGAGCAATACGGCAGCGTGCCATGCACAGTTATGAAGGCATGTTGCCTCTGTTCCTAAATGGACATGGAGCTTTGACGAGTGCAGGGGGTGTGTCTGAGAGCAGAGCTCTCACAATATGCATGCCCCTGCAGTGAAGAATTTCTGTTCAGCAATTACAATGAGCGAGAACGCTCATAGGGGGTTGCATACCTCTCAACTGTACAGATCATCGCAGAATGTCCAGATATTCCACCCATACGTTTGTCCTGTACCTCATTTACCTGGCAAATCACAGCCGGCAAATAATGACAAACATTTGCGTTTCAGACATCAAATCTCTCAGAAAATGTATATTAAAACAACTCCTGTTACTCTAGCAACTTTGTCAAGTTTATAAAAGCAATATTTAAATATGTCCGTAATTGTACCTCATTTTGTCAAGCTTTGTCCAGATAGTTTGCATGAAGAGGGTGAGAGGTATGGGGGTGGGTTGCTAAGGTGCCTGCCAAATGTGCAGATGCATGCAGAAATCCACAGCAATAAGTGAAACCTGTCCCTTCCTAGAGAAAATAACACTAGAAATTTTTTTTTTATCAAACAGATTTAATTTAACCATAGGTGTGTGGGTTTGCCCGTTGCTTAGCTACGCATACTGTAGCTGAAATAGCACAAGAAGATAAATAGCAAGATACATTCAATTAAAGCAGTATTGCAATAGTGTAGTGGTCAGAGTGTTCGCTTTGTAAGTAGTCTTTCCCGGTTCGATCCTCACTGTAATAAATTCCATTTTCCATGTGAAAGCAATTTATGAACATTCTTTTTGCTGTATAACCTACTAAATAATATATATTTGTGAACTGGAGTACTGCATTAAGTGCAGATGTGAGGTGTCATTGTAATAATGTGGTAAAATCCACAGATAAACACAAGTGCCCCATACAGTGTGCGTACACATGAATCAGGGATACTAAACAAAGTTATAATGCGTAATGAATGATAAATCCATGCCATAAAGCAAATAGTGTAAAATATGTATAAAGTGTCCAATTCTACCACTTTCCCAAGACCCATGTGTCATTTCTTTCTAAATTAGTGCAGGGGTAAGCTGGAGTAATCACTTTTAAGCAGTAGTAAGTGGGTTTAGTCCTGTTTGCACAGGGGTAAGCAATGCACACACAGGTTAACCAATTTTGAAGCTAACTCTCTGTAAACATATTTAACCTGAAGTTAGCATTGCTTACCATCATGCAAACCCACTTACAACTGCTTAAATGTACCTTAATCACTCTGTATCCTACAATCCCTGTTCTTCCCAGCAACAAAATAAACAGCCCATGCAGGGCTTGAACCTAGGACCCTGTACACTATAGTCACAGTTAACCAGTAAGCCATCACAGCTGTACATAAAACTGAGATATATCCAAACAGATCCTCACTATAGCAGAATCACAATTTGCATGTGAAAGGAATCTATAAACAGTTTTATGTTGTATAACCTACTACTTAACATATATATGTGAACTTGGAGTACTGCATTAAGTCCAGATGCGAGGTGTCATTGTAATAAAGTGGTGAAATCCCTCAATAAACACAAGTACCCCATACAGTGTACGTACACATGAATCACGGATACTAAACAAATATATAACATGTAATGAATGATAAATCAATGCCAAGCAGCAAATAGTGTGCAAATTTAAAAATAAGCAACGCTAAGCATTGCACACCTCTGCTTACTAGATATAAGCAATGCGTAGCCCAGCTAAATTGATTTTCCCATTGGTATACCCCTTTAAGCAATGCCAACCATAGGTAAGCAGGTTTATCCATAGCTTAGCATTTTCAAAACCATCCAATCACAGCAAAGTGCAGTGAATCGGCCCTATTTAAACTCCACAGTTGGGAATACAGCTTATAACTGGTTGCAGCTTCCTCCTGTAGACACTATGGCTGGTGTCAGAGAAAGATCGTGCTTCTGAGTGCAGCGCTGGGGCATCCAGGAGTCCAAGATCATGGCAGGACTCCTGGTAAAAGACCATGAAGAGAGACTGCTGCAGGGCCAGTACCAGGGTTCCCAATATAAAGCAGAAGCCTGGGACTGTCTCGCCCGTGACCTCACCAGTGCCACTGGCATCCCTTGAACTGGTGAGCAGGTCAGGCATCACTATGCTGACCTGAAATGGAGGAAGAGGGAGCTCTTGGATCAGTGGATCCAAGAAGCTAGGCAGGGTGATGTCCCAGCAGTGTGTAAGTACTCATTCTACTACCTGTTTAATAATTTCCATCTCATGTATATTATGGATAGGTATGGCTAAATATTCCTCTTATGTCTATTACAGCAGCAGTGGAGCAGGCTGTGAATCCGGAAGCCCATGCCTGAAGGCTGCAGTGGCTGCATCGCAAGGTAGGTTAGTAATAATCTTGCATGGCATGTACTATCATACGAAATAAATCTAAAAGCAGTAGAAAGTTAATTGCCAGTATAAAACCTGTATTGTGTATGGGATGTACTGAATAAACTAGACAATATGGCAGGAAGAGTCTCATATAGGTTGTATGTAAATAAAAGGGCAACAGCCTGGCAATAAAGGTCTAACTCCTGGGCTGCTTGTGTTTACTCTGGTATCATATGGTAATGCAGTGTTGCAATCTGTTAATAGTACTGTTGTATTAAGCACTGTTAACCACACTGTGCTACATAAATAAAATGTGTAGCAATGTCTGTATACGACTGTTGTAATCACAAGGTCATATTGTACAACTGAGAGAGACTTAGACAGAAAACAGTGAATTGATACACAACAAAATCCAAATAGCACACTCAACTAAGACATAAACTGTTGTATTTTTAGCACACACAGCCATGGTTTGAATCCTGGGAGTGGTAGTAAGCTGTATGTAGAATCATACCCCCAACTGTACAGATTTTGTCAGAAAGTTCAGATAATTGGCTTACATTTCCTGCCTGTTACTCTGTCCCCCTGGCAAATCAGTGGGATGATCCCAGAAGTTTAGGCAGCAAATAATGACATACAACTGGTTGTCAGACATCATAACTGTCAGAAATATATCTATAAGAACAAACCTGTCACTCCAGCAACTCACCAAAATGTTATGAGAGTAATATGCAAAGTATGTCCTATCTCTACCCCCATGTTGTGAAGCTATGACCAGAGTGAGTGCAGTAACAGAGTGAGATGTACGTGCATAATAATAAAGTGGAATCTGGTAATATGTGTGGCAACATTCAGGTAGTGTTAACAAACATTCCCTCCACAGGTCTGTCAGATAAGAAAACTGTGCCTGGAAATAAAAGACTGAAATCCTGGACTGGTACTGTTTAGTCTGGTATTGTATGGCATTGCTAGTGTTGCAGTTTCTCTGAATAATAATGTATTACTCATCACTGTCATCCACACTGTGGTATATAATAAAACTGTCTAGGAATCCCTGTGTAAGAGTGTTGTAATTACAATGTCAGATTGTAAAACCATGGGAGATGTATAGACAGAAATCAGTGAAGAGATACACAGCAATATCTAAATAGCACACTCAACCTTGATGTACACTGTTTTATTTTTAGCAGACACAGCCATAGTTTGAATCCTGGGAGTGGTAGTAAGCTATATGCAGAATCATACCCCTCAACTGTACAGATTTGTTCAGAATGTCCAGATAATTGGCCCATATCCACTGCCTGTTACCCTGTCCCCCAGGTAAATCAGTGTGATTATCTCTGACATTTAGGCAGCATTTAATGACATATAACTGACTGCCAGGCCTGTAAATATTCAGAAAATGTATATGAAAACAAACTTGTCATTGTAGCAACTCATCAAAGGTTTATGAGGGCAATTGTCAAAATATGTTCCAGTTTCACCTGCATGTTGTCAAGCCTTGCCCAGAATGTGTGCAAGAAGAGAACGAGGGGTATGTCCATAACATCAACCTGGAATCTGTGAATATGTGCAGATACAGTCAGGTAGTGTTAACAAACAATACCTCCACATGTATACCAGGTAAGAGGTGTATACTGCAGGTAAAACACAGTTCACATAAATAGTTGTCTACAAACATACCACTGTCCAAACTAAGGCCAGAGGGTAGTGTAATAATACCTGTAAGGAATAGATTACAGCACTGACTAAGAAAGTATTGAGAACAACAGGGATATAGAAGTTAATTGACATCTCCCCCCCCACCATATCTGTAACAATAATTTAAATACACAACTCTTTGGGTATGTGTACAATTCAATCTACTGTTGGGACATATGTCCTATTGTTTGATAAATATTGAAATTTGTTTCTATGCATGTGCCATGTTGAAATACTCCCACATTGGTGGCATGCTGCCATCAGTGTAACTGCATGCTGTTGTTATGGCCACTGTGGTTCCATATATACATGTGTTCTGTTTGCTATGCAACTGTTCCATATCTGGTGTTTTGGGTTAATGGGAATATATATGCATGCAGTTATACCTAATCCTGGAATGTGTTGACTATTACTAACCCACATATGTTTTAAAATTGAAAAACCATTGCACGTTTGGGAAGGCTGGTCAGAGCGGACCCAACTCTCCCACCTCATTTGGCCATGGCACCGGACACCAGCATGTCTGGGGCCCACTCCAGGACTTCCTCATCCACTGGTCCTGCACCACCTTCGGGTGGAACTGCCTCAGGGGATGGGGCTCACCCCCCACTGGGACCAGGCACAGACAGGAAACCGTCACCCGCCATCAGGTCTGGGGTCTGGTGCATAGCAAGCTCTGCAGGGAGTTCAGAGATCAACTATGCCAGCTTAAGGGCCATGTGGCACACCTAGAGGGTCAGACTGCCCCTTCTACCCATCCCCCCGCACAGCCACCTTTGGGGACATTAAGGTGCAGTGGTGACTGCCCATGGGTGGGGACCTCAGTCCCACTGTTTCCATTAGGGGGATCATGGGCTTCCAAATTCCAAACACCCCACATCATCCAAGGTGTTACCCCCAGATATGTCATATACCGCCTCTGTATGTTGTCTTGTCTGTCTTGTCTGTCATCTTACCCAACCTACCTCTCCAAATATACCTACTATCCCTCCCCAACATCCCACTTTCACCTTAAAAGAAAAAAAAGGGCAATCTGTTCCCAAAAAAAATCTTGCCCCAAACAGAGCTGTCCATTTCCCACACGTGTCCACTGGACACATGTAATCTGATCTAATTGGCTTTACAACATATTATTGTTGTCCTCACTCCTCTCTCAGGGGTTTGAGTGTCCAAATGTACCTCCAAATCAGTGTATATGCACAGCTGTTGCTGTAGAAGAAACGGGTAGTTATGGACCTTCTCTACACCTGTCCTGCACATCCCTAGCTATTTTCCCTACTGTCTTTCCCTCTTTGTGCCCCTTTTTTACCACTTCCCTATCAGCCCTTTTTCTTTTCTTTTAAAGAAATTAGCGCAGGGGTAAGCAGGAGTAAGCACTTTTAAGCAGCAGTAAGCAGGTTTAATCCTGTTTGCGTGAGGGTAAGCAATGTCTACACAGGATAAGCAATTAGGAAGCTAACTCCCTGTAAGCATATTTAACTGGAAGTTAGCATTGCTTATCATCGCGCACACCCAAGCAAACAGCTTACAACTGCTTAAACGTGCCTTAATCACTCGGTATCCAACAGCCCTTGTTCTACCCAGCAACAAAATAAACAGCCTTTGAAGTCTCAAACCCAGGACCCTGCACACCATAGCCAAAGTGATTTACCACAAAGGTATATCAGATATACATAACTCTGATGTTTTCTCAAACATATCATCCAGCACAGCCATTCAACAGTAAAGAAAATGTATTTATATATGTAGATGTATGTGTGTGTGTGTGTGTGTGTGTGTGTGTGTGTGTGTGTGTGTGTGTGTGTGTGTGTGTGTGTATATATATATATATATATGTGTGTGTGTAAATAAATATATATATATGTATATACATATATATTTCTATAGCTATATAAGGGAACACAACAAGTACATATATGCCCAAAGGCACCATTAATGGGGGTGAGGGGGGCCCAATTTAAGTACCTCTTGTAATTATTAATATCATCCCCTCCTCTACAGCCAAACAGATCTGCCTTGCAACACAATACCAACACTTGCAAGCCTCATACTCAGAACCAGCATAGCCACAATAAGTTAACAGTAATCCATCTCACCTGTACAATGTCAGGATGCTATCAATAAAACATCATGCAGAACAGTCTGTCTACCATAGGGAATGTACAATGTGGAAGCAGTAAACATTCCAATGATACATACACACACACACACACACACACACACACACATATATATATATATATATATATATATATATATATATATATATACAGATATCTATGTATATACATATACACACACATATACATATATTACTACGTATATATATATATATATATATATATATATATATATATATATATATGAAGATACATATTTAGAGGGTACACAGCATATTAAACAGCCAGTATTCCTACAGTTATCACCTTTTAAAATGGACAGTGTGTGATTCTCTCATACAAAAGACAATTATTGCATGAAATATATACCCACAGAGAAGTCAAAGGATATCACACCACACACAGGTTTGCATACATAAGAAATGTTTATCTGTGTACTACTACAGTTGTATATGCCATGTCATATAGCTGTTAAGTGTTTGAAATACATACTAACTGAGTAATGCAACTCTCAAGCAAAACGTTTTATACTGTAATCTGAAGCCATAACATATGTTGCTGTCCAGGCCAAGGCCTTCAAGAAGTACAACAGTAAAGAAACTCTGGCCCAGAAGATAAAAATCAATCAACAGTAAGTAACACAGATGTAGTTCAGCAGCCTCCAATTACACTCTGTACTCAACCCCTAGGGGGAAAAGAATTAAGTTGTCACAATGAAGATGTATCTGTTAAATAATGCTTAAATTAAAACATCACTATCACACTGACAAACAGAACAGTCTGTAAGACAGTAAGCACTAGCCCACCAATGTTCCCAAGGTGAAATATATGAAAATTTACAGCCATATACCTTAAGGTGTCTTACTACTGATATCCCTCACATGTTGTAACAGCCTAGGTTATATATGGTGCATACCCCTCCCTCATAGAATGACGTACAGGGCCATATAACAGTGTTGCATACACTGACCTCTGGACTGCACGAGGACACACACATTTTTGTCCAGCTGTAGCCCACATATATATGGACCCTACACCACAATATGTGTGGGGACCACAACATCAATAGAATGAAGGCAGGAATGGCATCATGACATAATCATAGTCCACTACTTAACATCCTCTTACTGCATGACATATGGACAAAGCCTGGTATACAGGTGGAGGACAGAGGTTGGAACACAGGGCCATATTTGCAATACTGTTGTTATACACTGAGAAAGTTGCTGGTGTTACAGGATTGGTTGCAACATACCCTTATTACAGAATATGAAGTCAGAAACACAAATGGATGTAGCCATGTACTGATAGCACTCAACAGACAGAATGCCAGTGATATATATGAGACAAGACCAGTGTGGTGGACAGACAAAACATAACAGCCAATCCTCTGGCCATCATGTGGATAGGCCCACAGTTGAGAGCTATGCAGACAGACTGCATTCCATGCTAAACTAGTATGTACACACAAACCCTGTAACACTAGTGGTATACAATGCATATAACAACACTACTCACACTGTCTGTAGGTCTGGAATCTTATAAAAATAATGTGGATGGCCAGTGTCTGCAGGTCCTCTTGTAAAAGGTATTGCTACCTGCTGTCTGTAACACTGCTGCCCACACACAGGAAGGATGTCCTCCATATAGGAAAGGTAAAGGGACCACGCCCACATGATTTAGTAATTTATAGTAGTGGGTTGCCATGACAGTGGTAATTGGAAGTACTACACAGCAGGCTGTATGCAGGTAGCAAGTGGTGGACTCTGACTGGTGCAGAGGCCATCACCTGATCATGTGCATCACCTATAAAATCCATGCTGCAATCTATTCAAAGCAGCTCAATCCATGTAGTGGAGAGAGACAGAGAGAGAGACAGATAAAGAAATAAAGAAATAAAAAACAAACAAACAAACAAGCAAGCAAACAAACATCCATCCAGTAAATATAAAGTTCTTCAACAACTGAAACTACAGACAACACAAGTTAACCAAGGGGATACAGCAAACGGTATCCAGAAGAGACGATAATCCCATAACAGGTATGTGAAGCATACATACATGTAAATGAATACAGTACTTCATCTATAATAATGGGATAGATGAGGTGGAATGATCTATATGTGCCATCAGGTGTTGTTGTTGTAATGATGTCCTGCTGAACAAATGCTATGGACAACAGTGTCTGTCACTGTGGGCAGTGGGCCACACCTGTCATCTGTGCATTTCAGCACTGAATGACAAGATATAAGCCATCATAGTGTGCACTATGTACCACAAGATATATATATATATATATATATATATATATATATATATATATATATTAGTCTCACCAATAGCTGGTGGTGGACGTAATACCATTATGTTGTACACATGAGTTTCAGAGCCCACCACTTGCAGGACAGTCATATCAACATGTAATGTAGCATGCACAAATGCCATAAGCTTACCTGCAATCTGTTCCTATATATACCCCCCTAATGTTAGGCTGTGTCCACATGTGACACCTGTCTATGTTGTAGCAAGGCAGAACAGTGCAGCCATGCAGGAAGGAGAGTTAGAGAGTGTGGAACTGATGTTTGAATTCACCATATATATATATGTATATAGATACAGATATACATATATATATATATATATATATATATATATATATATATATGTGTGTGTGTGTGTGTGTGTGTGTGTGTGTACGTGTATATATATATATATATATATATATATATATATATATATATACACATGCATGTCTACAGATATACAGACACACACACACACACACACACACACACATATATATATATATATATATATATATATATATATATATATACACAACTCATATATATCTACATATATATATATGTGTGTGTGTGTGTGTGTGTGTGTGTGTGTGTGTGTGTGTGTGTGTGTGTGTGTGTGTGTGTGTGTGTGTCTACATATATACAAACACACACATATTTATATAAATACATGTCCCCTACTGTTGAAGGACAGTGCTGCACAATATGTGTGAGAGAATATCACACATATCGATACAAACATATATACACAGCAGTAAGTGGGTGTAAAATGGACAGCTATATCAGGTGTGAACTCTATGTTGCGAACACATTGCCCTTGTTTGTGAAGGTGGGATTGGTATTTTGCGGAAGGATAGTCAGTATATTTGGGGAGTTATGTTGGGTTGGAAGACAGACAAGACAGCATACAGGGGTGGTGTATGATACATGTGGTGGGAAACACCTTGGATGGGGAATGTTGTCTGGAATGTGGAAGCCCATGAGCCCCCATATGGAAACAATGTGACCAAGATCCCCACCCAAGGACAGTCACAACATCATCTTCACGACCCTGAAGGTGACTGGGCTGGTGGCTGAGCAGGAGGAGCATGCGGACCCTGTGATTGTGTACTGAGGGCCTCAAGGTGCTGTAACACATCCCCAAGTCTCTGTGGAGCTCCCTATGCACCAGACCCTGGACCTGACTTTGGGTGACAGGATCCTGTCTGTGTGTGCTCCCGGGGGGGGGGGTGTGAACACCATCCCCTGAGGTGGTTCAACCTGAAAGTAATGCAGGACCAGTAGATGATGAGGTCCCAGGGTGGGTCCCAGATGTGATGTGGCCTGGTAACATGGCCAGATGAAGTGGGAGAGGTGGTTCTGCTGGAAACTGTTTTTCCAAACATGCTATTGTGTCACTGTTATAGAACATATGTCGGTAGTAATAGTCCACATATTACGGGATTATGTCTAACAGCATGCATAGATATCCCTATTAACACAAAACAACAGATGTGCAGCAGTCACATAGCAAACAGAACACATGCATATATGGAACCATAGTGGTCCTTACAATGGCATGCAGGTGACATTGTTCATAACAGGCCACCAATGATAGTGTTTCAACATGGAACATGACTACAAACACATTGCACAAATTGTTATACAATACAATATATGTCCCAATGGTAGGTCTGCTGTAGACATACCCATTGAGTTGTGTGATCAGATTGTTGTTGCAGATATGGTGGAGGGAGATAGAGATGTGTATTAACAACTATGATATCCTTGCAGTATGAGGTCCTCAGACCTGTTTCCCTCTTTATGTCTTTCAGTCAAAATGTCCAGGGAGAGACTTACAATGTACACAGTGGATGAGAATGATGTCATTATCAAACACCTGGTGTAGCAATACCACACCCTGTTTGGGCGTACAGCCCATGATCTGCAGGAGAGGACCACCCTGTAGACCGATCTTGTCCACAGGGTAAATGATGGCCTGCATAACCACAGTTATGAGCAGGTCTGACATTGATGCACTGATCTACTCCACCATTCCCGTTGGCATGCTGCTGTGGTTAGGGGGGACCAGCTTGCAACGGGGGGGTCATGCCATCCAGCCCCCTGACACATGTTGAGGAGCTCCTCCCCAACCTTGGGGCACCTACCTGCCCACAAACACAAGATCCGGCGGAGACCATAGTGGAGGTGGGTGCTACCCACACAATGGCTGAAGAGCGTGCAGGTAAGGCCACAGGGCACATCAGTAGACCACTGTTGCATATCCATCTGCATCTGTAGAGTTTAATCATGCATGTGTGAGATGAAATATATATAGTCTGGTGCTGCGTTGTAGTAATAAACAGATGTGCATAATCTGTAGTATTGTGGGTTTGTACTGTTGATGTACTGTAATACTGCACCCACCCTGTACCAATGCCACAGGTGTGGCTACTGACATTACATCTCTTACACAATTATGTAGGTCCCCTCTGGTATACCTCCAGGGCAGCAGCCTGTAGCTGGTGAGTATGGTGTTTGTTCAGGTTTGCCAATACACCGGTCATGTTATGGCCATGGTATATTCCATGCACACATTTAACACACCTACCCATAATGCATGCTGTACATATTCATGTATTGTTGCTGTTAACTGCACTGCATCACAATCATCACTACAGTGGTGTATCTGAAGGGTATATAAGAGTCCTGCAAGATAACTAACAACCTGTCATCACAAGATGTGTGTACAGAGATGAACATAATGGTGAGACAAATGGCCTACAGTAGGGACATGTCTAAAACATCACCCTTATACAGTGCTACAACAGTGTATATATACCACTATTACAGTGGCAACTGCTACAGCTCTATACTACGGCATATCACAATACTGCATTCCACAACCGTTACAACCTGCAATATGGTCATAACATGAGCAATGAACGTGTAATATGGAATCCTGTGTTAGGACAGCAAATACATACCTTCACAAACACTGGAAGCATATGTGTGTATACACTCCAGATAAAATATTGTGGAAACTGCTTTTGAGGTACTGACAGCATGCATTCTTCATGAGTTTGGACCTTCCAGCAAGTACAGGTCCTCAGTGTCACACCAAACAATGGTCTGCTGTCCAAGACGTTTGGCCATCAATTGTGCCCACTTACCTACAACAGAGGCAGCTGTGGCTTGCACACATCTTACAAGCCATGGAGTGGATCCCATACCCAACAGGTAGCACCCAGGAGTCAGACATATAGGCTTATCTCACCATTACATATACCCTGGCAAACAGTGCAGTCATGTATGTGGCGAGGATGTATGGGACAGGATTAATGTAGAAAATAAACAGATGGTCATCCAAGACAGATGACAACACATGTTGCAAACTGGACATGCAGGTTGCCTAGTAACATGCTGCAACACTGAGGGAGTTGCAGGAATATCTAGCAAGTACTGGTAGTGCAGTACCTGTGTCGGAAATTGCCTGGACTCTGCATAAGTGTGGCCTATGGGTTAGGGTAATCAGATGGGACAGTTGTACCACAAGAAACATCAGCCAGGCCTCTCTACAGGTAGCATATGCATAACAGCAAAAGTCCCCAAAAGGCATGCATTGCAATGTGTACTGGTGTACCAAGACCACGGTGGAAACCTACAGACAGTATCAATTAAGATAAATGTGCTGCACAACCAACACCTCACCCCACCTCAGGACAACCATCCCCATCTGTACTTTGCCGGTGCCAGTGTACACCTGTATGTCTGCCATTCATTAGCAGGGATTAGGCTTGTACACATGGCGTTCAGGGTTTGGGACACTGCAAAATGACACACATGTGTAGGCCATAGTTGTCAAGCATCTGCAAAAAGGCTGAGGGTGGGGAGGGGGTGTCATCCTAAAACACAACAGTGCACTGAAGTAGTGATCCAAAGCTCGCTAAGAATGGGTTTATCTGCACACAGTCAAGGTCAGGAATTATGGCAGACATAACCCTGGCTCAACAGCTATAGTGACGGCACTGTGTGACCTCCAAGGGCTGTGCACATGAGTTGACCTTGCAATCATGCAGAGTTGAGGGACATTTGTAGGGCAGAGTGACCAAATACTGGCAAATGCAGATGGCCCATGCTAGTATACCCCTTCCAGGAATGACTGCTGTAGTACACATAACAGTAGGTGCAACAAACCATCACAATAAGGGTGTGCACACATTTACACCTACAAATTGTACGCATCTCAATCAGCATCTGCACAACTAACACATTTGTTTGATACTGCATTTGATTGCACAGGTCATATGTCACATATCAGGTTCATGTAATGTTAACATATGCAGTAATATGGCCCCATGGCATATCAGGGAAGAGGGCTCCATATCAGTAAGGGTGTGTACACTCCCCATAGCCACAGTAAAGTTTGAAGGTTGTCAGTGTAATTATATTTTATTGGCCATACATGCACCACTGATGATGAGATTTGTAAATCAGACACCAGGCATTCACAGATGATGTCTGTCCACATATCATCCCAGATAAGTGTCAGACAAACACACAGGGGCTGTGAGCAGCAGAGAAAACATAACTGACACACATATACACATTCAGCAATGGTGTGTACACCTGTGAGGTATGGTGCACAGTACATGCCAGGGTGCCGAACAGGTGCACAGCAATACTGTGTACATGGGTGCAGTGTGTGCCAGGGGAAGGAGCATCACCTACTAACACAACCTATGCATCACAGAGATGTATAATGTTGCTATCAGGGGTTGATTATAACTGCACTGCATGTTGTTGAGCGCCATATGTCATGCATGTTGACAGATGGGTAATGAGAGGTCTGTGTGTAATATCTTTGTGCAACTTCACCTGTAAGTGTGTGTGTGTGGGGGGGGTTAATTTGTCTGAAAGTGCTATCTGGTGGAGTGGAGGGGGGTTTATGTATGTAGAATGCGCGTGTGTGTGTGTGTGTGTGTGTGTGTGTGTGTGTGTGTGTGTGTGTGTGTTTGTGTGTGTGTGTCCATGTATGCACATGTGTGAATGTGGGGTTGTTCATACCTCTCAACTTCCCTTAGAAATCGTGCAGTACATGGACATAGACACCAGGAATACTTTACTGACATGTAATCTCAGGACAGCTGATGGTATAATAAAGTCTGCAGCATGAAAGATGCATTGGGAGGGAAAACTAGACACCAGGGATAATGTTTTAATTGCAATCAGCAGAAAGGTGAAAGAATACCCACGTATGCAGCACCAAAGATGCATTGGGGGAATTACTAGACCGCACCAGAGAGTGTTTCCACATATTACTGTAGTCCACATAAACAGTTAATAGAGCAATAGATCTTGCATGTACTGAACAATAGTTAAGTATGACACTCCTGTGCGGGACATTATTGAGTGATGTAGTAGCCCATAACACATGGAGGCCATGCTCAAGATATCTGAACAAAACCAGGGTGAACACTGGATGTCATCAGGGAGTCTTTGAAAAAATGACTCCAATCAAGTTAGAGTCAATGGAGTAACAGGTCATGTTTTGTGAGCACTTTTATGAGCAATTAGAAGAATGATACATTAATAATTGGTATTACTGACTGGAATTATTCAAGACTGATGCAGGATGGGGAAATTAAGAGACAAAACTAGGGACATTCTGTAAAGTCAGGGGCAGGTAAGCAGTATGGTGGAATGTAAGGGTGTGTGTGTGCATGCACAAGTGTGTGTGTGTGTGTGTGTGTGTGTGTGTGTGTGTGTGTGTGTGTGTGTGTGTGTGTGTGTGTGTGTGTGTGAGTGTGTGTGTACTAAGCAATGACATATAGGTCTTAAAGTGCATTTCTTGTTTTCCCCTCACAGGTGGCAAGGTGGGTCAGGGTCCCTCCTGCAGGCAATCTGACATTGGTGCCCATACAGACACTGAAAATTATGATAGGTGTGTTGAGGCACAGGCAGGGTTGTCAGGGGCTGAAGCTGCACCATTGTTTGACATCCCACTGTTATCCACCCCATCCCCACACACAGTCACAATGCCTATACATACACCATCACCATTGGCTATAGGTGAAAGACAGTTGGCAGTTGGTGGCATGGGACAGGACAGTGTGGTATCTATGGCATGTGTGTCTGGACACAGCAGCCATAGCCAGATGTCCGGCGGGGTACCACATAGGCATATGTACAGGGGTGCTCGGAGGGCTGCTGGTCATCGTGCCCCTGGCAGAAGTGCCACATCTGGTACCACCAGACTCATGTTTCAGGCCATCATGGAGGCGCAGGCATGTAAGGAACGGTACACCAGACAGGCTCTGAGGCTTCAGAGGGCTACTCATTTAGCTGTTACTGACAATCTTGCAGGTGCCCTCCGTTATTTTTCAGAGGTCATAGATAAATGGTTGGGTGAGATGGTGGGAATCCTCGACCATGGAATGTCCGTGCTCGAGGATATGGTGGGAGTGGTGCAATGGCACATGGACGTAGGCCAGCAACACCAACAGCTGGAGGTCCACATGGACATGCCAGAACACAGAGCCGCTCCCATAGTGGCAGTACCAGCCCCAGCACTGCAGTGGGGGTGTTGTCCACACCACATCACAGCAGGCCATGTGCACGGAGCCCTGGCCAGTCCCAAGAGGGACCCAGATCCAGTGGACATATCTCATCATCAGGGGAGGGTACCATATAGTGGCTTGTACCTGGTGGTGCCCGTGGAACTCCTTGCAGGCACAGTTTTCGTGTCCGTGGCCAGAGATGGTGAACTGCACACCCTGCCAGGTACAGTCTTTAGCTGTCCAACAAACCCCTGTATAGGGCAGCCACATAGCAGAACTGTGTGCATGCATACACACACACAATACCAGCACAGCTAGGGCAACCCCATACCTACACACACCACATCACCACAGCCAAATTAATAATTAAACCCTCACACTCACACACACATCATGTCAAATGTACGGCTCAGCCTAGGTCTCTAGCAAACCAACAACACACCCTGTGCATATGATGATACCTGTGCCACATCCCTGTCATTCATAACATCGATGCAGGGACAGGCTAATATGGTTCTAATGCACAGGGTGTCTGTACTACATTGTACCAATGTAATGCTCTGTAACATGTTGTCAGCAGTAAAGTTTAATGCTTACATGTCAGGAAGTATAGCTGTCCAGCCATGATGCATTATAGCTGTTATTAACACTGAGTGTTTGCGGTCTCCATAATGTATTCTGTTTGTGTTGTAGGTGTCCATGTGTCAGCAGGATGATGGTCTGCTGTTGTATCCTACAAGGGGAATGTTACTGTGGTGACACCTTGGCTGTGCCATATCCTGAGTACAGCTGAACACATGTTACAGGTCTGTATAACAGTTACTACATGTGCCACATGGCTGATAGGTCTGGGGGTGGCGTATACAGGTGAGTGCATGGTGGATGATGTCAGCAGCCCTTCTACAGTGGACAATGATAAGTGTACTGGGTGGTACACATCACACGTTTGTGTATAACACACACAGAGGCTTTGGTGTTGAAGCAATACACAGAGAATACTGTACACATGGATGTATGTACCTGTGCAAGGAACCCATTGTAGCCTATGTAATTATACCAAGACAGAATAGGCACAATAACACATTGGAAATAAGCAGTCTGCTAGTTTAATGTCACTGACAATGGTACTGGCAGGGTATAGTTCCCCTTCCCCAATGTAGTGCAGTGCTCAACTTGGTAAACATAGGTGTGCTGATGTGGGTGGCACAGCCCTACACTTTGAAGGGTGAGAGGTGCTGTAGAACTGCAGATAGTGTGATAGACAACTACTTAAGCTGTTAACATGAACTGTACAGTAATACGGCCAGCTAAGCAGGGGGATACACTCAATAGTAACTGCAATGATGGTGGCTGTGTCCACAAGAGCCACACCCAGCTATATATACCAACCCCGGTATCGCTGTACACCTATACAGTGGGGAAGAGGGCATTTACACATCTACCACTAATTGTGATGGAATGTATTTCCAGAGGATGATACCTGTGAAATGTTAGCGTATGCCAGACAGTTCTCGGACAGATGACCTCCTGGGATATGTATATTCTGCAAATGGAAGTAAATTCCTTCACATACGCACACTCTCTTACTTGGCAACATTGAGACTAGAACCCCTACCTAGGTATGTAGTGCTACTGATGTGTGTGGCCTTAATTGCACACACCACACAGCTTTTAAGATGAGGTGTGTTCCAGGTTGCATGTTACGTGAAGAACATCCCCAGGCCTGTACACTATGGTAAAGGGGGATGCTCTGGTTGTTTATGGATAATACATAGCATGACATACTGTCATATACACATTGACAAACACATAACAGTCATACACACATCTGAGAGACTTGAGCTTATCAGAGCTAACTACCTTGTCAGTGTGTCTATTTTGCAACAGATAAGTTGCACACAGCATATGCATAACTGGGCTGGATAGTATTATCAGTTACCTGTATGGTTGATGGTGACAGTGGTCCCCATACAGTGGAACATGGGACATGTACTGGGGGTACCATGGTGTAAAGACAATATACCCAGCACCCACATCCCACAGCAGATATTGTATGCACTGGAACCCATGATAACAATCTGAAATACCCACCATCATACATTGACCAGAACTGCAATGCAACTCCTTGTCTATCCCAAGAGTGCTACTACAGGAATATGCATATAATGCACATGCCACAGGGATAGTAAGGTGGTGCATTGTCATGGCTCTCCTACGGTCAGCAACATCACTATCCCTAATACTGTGTGGCAAGGCTTAGCATATTAGGAGAATGTGGCCTCAGAATGCTGTATCCTACAAATATACACACATATACACACTTGCCAGAACTCAGAGGGTATCCCATGCCTATCAGCTCATTTGTACAACAGTGTTGTGCTGGTACTGCAAGCCCCAGGTAGCCCTTAGGGAGAAGCGTGTAACAAAGTAGTTTCACTTTAGTATCCTGAAATACTGAAACACCGAACTTCTAATGGCCGAGACCATAATGCCGAAATGTCAGTATTCCGAAATAATGAAGTGGTCCAAAAAAAAAGCCCCCCTGCAGCCCCACACCCCCTACTTCTATGTATAACTATACTTTAGAGGTGGTTACAGTCACATAAACCCACTTAAAGCTGCTCAACCACTCTGTTTCCAACAGCCCTTGTTCTGCCCAGCAACAAAATAAACAGTCCTTGCAAGTCTTGAACCCAGGACCCTATATACTACAGTCACAGCAGTTAACCACTAAATAATCACAGCTGTGAAGACAATTGTTGTTTTCCTAAAATATCTGTCAGTATAAATACTGAATAGTATTGAACAACTGCTATGACTTCTACAATAGCGTAGTATGTGTTAGTGATATTACTGTTGAATCACATATGTTGTTATATCTAAATATACACATATCGGATAAATATGGTGTTATACATCTGGGAAAGTATATACAACAGTCATGTTTACACATAACAAGGATATGGATATATATATATATATATATATATATATATATATATATATATATATATATATATATATATATATATATCCACACACATATGTAGATATATGTGTACATGTACATACACATATATATTCATATTATTCATATATATGCATTTATATGCATCTGTATATTGAATTATATATATATGGTCATATATAAATCTATCTGTATATATATATATATATATATATGTGTGTGTGTGTGTGTGTGTGTGTGTGTGTGTGTGTGTGTGTGTGTACTTATGTATATATATATATATATATATATATATATATATATATATATATATATATGTGTATGTATGGGTCTACTTCATTTGCCCAAACTTCCATTTGCCCGACACCCATTTGTCAGAGACCAAATGACCGAAATTTCATTTGACCGACACTTAATTTAACCGACAACTATTATTGGCAAGAAAATGGGATATGCCCCCTTCCCCACTGTAGTGCAACCCTGGAGTTATAATATATAGTTGGGGGGGATGTGGGGGGCACAGCCCCCCACAATGGGGGGTGTGGGGGGGTGAATCCCCCCACTTAATTTCATATTATATTGTTTAGTTTTGCTTCAATATTGCTTAGTAAAACAAAAGTAAGTGGGGGGCTTTGCCCCCCACACCCCCCTAACTATATATTCTAACTCCAGGGTCACACTACAGTGGGGAAGAGGGCATATCCCATTTTCTTGCCAATAATAATTGTCGGTCAAATGAAGTGTCGGTCAAATGGGGTCCGGCAAATGGGCATCGGGCAATTGGAAGTTCGGGCAAATGAAGTAGACCCATATATATGTGTGTGTATATATATATATATATATATATATATATATATATATATATATATATATATATATATTGGGTCTATGTTAAATGTTCGAACATCCAAAATGTCAAACATTACATGGTCGAGACCAAATGTTTGACATTTGGATGTTCGAACATCAAATAAAAAAAAGAAAAAAAAAAAGAAAAAAAAAACACTTTAACAGTGTAAGCATGGGGGCAAGCCCTATCTATATATATATATATATATATATATATATATATATATATATATATATATATAGATATGTGTGTGTGTGTTTATATATATATGCACACACACATATATATATATATATATATATATATATATATATATATATATATATACACACACACACACACACACACACACACACACACACACACACACATATATATATATATATATATATATATATATATATATATATATATATATACATATATGTTTAACATATGTCCAGAACATGTAGTGGAGTCATACCTCAGCACCAACAGTCGCAACCTCCTAGTGCAACGGGATGTCATGTAAGTATTGCAGGTATAAATGTAGACTGTTGCTACTGTAACAGGGGTCGTCTTAACAGACATGTTGTGTGTGGGAAGTCACATCTGATATTAACATCTGATATTAACATGTATACCATTAGTTACTGACAGATATCCTAAGATCATCATAGTATAGTACCACAGATATCACAGTAATGGTCCTGTGGAACACAGCAGAGATATGACCAATAAATTTGGAGAGTTTGACACACTCTGGTCAGTCCAGAGGTATACACACAATCCCTTAGTTTAAGACATGTGGACCAAGGCTGACAAAGTGCATGTTTACAGCCATGTAAATGGGGATATCACATAAATACTGGAATAGATAAGCTCACACAGTTTATGCATTCACACACTCCTGTCTGTCCTGATACATAATAACTGGAGAAGCAGAGGTCACAAGCCTACATACTAACCACTTCTTAGTGACATACATCTGTACAGCATCCCACTGTTTTGTCAGAAATACACAACAGTTATGGTGGCCCGGCAGCAGTACATCTGACAAATATCTGGACATAACATCACACTGGGTAAGTACACTGAGCTGCTAGGCATGTCACAAAGCACTGTGCAAACTACAGGCAGACTGCCACAACACTGGCCTGCATTTCTTATGGGGGAATACACATGTACCTGCAAATATAGCAGGCTCTACAGGCATGTAACAGCATGGAGTAACAGACAACTGTGTGAAAGCGTATACCCACAACCAATCTGAGCACAGCCACATATGGTAAGCATGCTTAATATTACAGTATATGGACTGGCTGATCAACACTATCCTCATATGTGCCTCTCACACACTAACCCTACATATACTGGGCCTACACAGTGTATTCCGATGCCTGACTGTGGTATGGGAAATGTGTGGGTTTGGCCCCACAAACATGTACGCCAACAGGGTACCATGCACTGGAGCAGCATGCAACATCAGATAGAACAGGACCAAGAACAATGACATCTACCACAGTCTGTACACAAGCCAAGGTACATATTCGCAATACACACTCTGTCGACAATCACCATAAGTACACAGACCTCACTACTGTACACACTACAACAGAATGTCCAGGTTTTGTCCTCAAATATAAGCCCTACTATACATAACATGTCTAGCAGTCTGATATCTCACTGGCTTGTTATCAGGTATGATGTCAATAAATAATGGTGTACTGAACATATGCACCTCTTACTGCATGACATATGTACAAAGGTTGATGGAGTTGTGGCTGGAGGCACAAACACAGGGCCAATATTGACATGTTGCTGTGATAAACTCATACATTTACTGGTGTAACAGGGCTTGTAGTGACATATGTCTTCTGAGGGATATGAAGTCAGTAACTCTCATGGCTGTCACCATGTACTGACTGCAATCCTCAGACTATGCTATTGCATTTCTAAAAATAGATCATCTGTGAGTAACACAACACATGTAAGACTCCAAACTCTGGCCAGTCTGCAGATAGCCCTACAGGTGAGATTTTCCTCAACATCATAACACTGTCATGACAGGTATTAAATCATGTAGACCAGCCATATCCACACAAACACTGTTAAACAATATTACTTCAAGTGTAGAAGATCAAGACTTACATTCTGTGCTCATGTGTGGAACATCCCCCCTCCTGTTTGTTGGCCTGTCTCCACAGTGTATGTTGTAAGAGGTATATCCCACTACCCTCTGTGATGCTGTTTACCAAACACCGACATGAAGTCCTGCTCACAGTGATTGAAAAGGGCCAACACCCACATGATGTTCCTAGTTATAGGAGTGTGTTTCCATGCAATTGGCTATGGGAATGTTACCACAGCTGTTCCACATGCAATCAGCTAGTGAGGGACTGCAATTCGTGCACATGTCATCAGCTGATCATGAGCATCACTTACAAAACACAAGCTGCTGTCTAAGCAAAGCAGTTGTACTTTTCCACATCCACCAGAGAGGGAGTGAGAGAGACAGACAGAGACAAAGTAAGAAAGGAAGGGGGTAGGAGAGTAAGAACTAAGCATGTTTGTGTCACACACTCACCAGTATGGGATTTCAAACCCCTGCCTATGTATTGCTATTACATTTTTAGACAGTTATTGCATGCTCCACAGAGCTTACCTGTTGGAGGGCTGTCCAAAGGTATATTTGAAGGTGAGTGACTTCAGCAACAGTGATAAAGGAGGGATAAGATAGGTGTAATACATGTGCCTGTCCACAAAAGCAGGTGTCAAGGACGACACAGCCACACTCTCTCAGGGACTCACACACATTATCACAGTTGGCAGGGTCAGGATTAGAATTCCTAACTAATTCGTTTTCTACACTACAGTATTACATAGGTATCGCATGCACCACAGAGGTTATCAAGCTGATATATGGGCAAAGGGTATGTCAAGGTGACTGACATCAGAAGGCATGCTTCAGTAGGGCAATGGGAGGTGCAGTGAGTGTGAATGGCTTCCAAATCATTAATCTCCACACACACACACACACACACACACACACACACACACACACAGGTTTGCCAGTACTGACATGCATGGGTTCATTGCTTCACAGGTGTGTAGAGGTTGACTGTGCCAAAAGGCTGTACAAGGCTAGGGAAAGGGTATACCTTGGCATCAGGCCACATGACAATGGTCTGCAGTGTGGCTCAGGGGTGTAGTCCTTGGATTGGCCCACACAGGTGGGTAATGTATTCACCATCCACTCATCTGGGTTACTATTGTGGGTGGCCAGTGCTGTGCAATGCTTGCCATGTATGTGTTCTATATTCCATAACATGGACGGTGTCTGGGATGTGCACATGTCCCACATGCATATTTTGTGACATGTGGAAGTGTACCTGGGGTATCTGGGGCATGTTGTATGGACAGATTGTTATCATCTGATGTGGCATTCCTGACCTCATGTGGTGAGAACTGGCAATGGAACTCAGGTTGATCCTGCACCTACATTGACAGCATGATACAAGTATTTACCGGTGTTAGTGGCATCTGTCCATACAGGGCATATGTATAAGGCATGGTATTTCCTTTCTGGGTTACATTTGCTGACTCTACAGTTGTTGCAGGCATCCAGTGGAGAACATAGGAAAGGATCACTGTAAGCAATTATATGCCTATTGTAGGGATGGAACAGGGTGTCATGTCCTCCATAGTCCACTGCAATCACACCATGGTTACTATCTATGGACAATATGCAAGGAACTACCAACATAGTGGTTGTTGCCTAGCCAAGTGTATGTGTGTATTAGGCATGGATAGAGAGTGTTCTCTGGGTAATACAAGGGTTGCCTATATTGTTCCCCATTCCATAATGCCACATGTAGGGGTATGGATTGTCTACACCAGCCTCTCTGCTGTTTGACATCTGTTGTCCTTGTAAGGTGGACATTGTGACATATAATAGGTCATCCATATAAGAAATTTGCAAAACCTGCCATACAATGAGTCCTGTTATTACACAATCACAGCTACTTCCACATAGGATACTGATGACAAACACACACACACACACACACACACACACACACACACACACACACACACACACACACACACACACACACACACACACACACACACACACATACATACACAGTTTCATAGTTGCCATGTCTGGGAGTAGAACTCCTTCCTAACTAGTACATCACATGACAGCATTATGCAGTTATAGCACACGCCAAGAAACTTACAATGCTACTCCTTCCCTAAAGATGTATTTCAAGGTGAATGACATCAGCAGGCTTGCCAAAGTAGGGCAATGGAAAAGTAGTGTCTGTGAATGGCCTCAAAAGCATTGATCTCTACTCACACACACACACACACACACACACACACACAGTTTCACAGTTTCACAGTTGCCATGTCTGGGATTAGAACTCCTACCTAACTAGTGCATCACACTACAGCATTATGCAGTTACAGCACACACCACAGAGCGTACAAGGCTACTCATTCCCCAAAGGTGTATTTCAAGGTGAATGACATCAGCAGGCTTGCCAAACTAGGGCAATAGAAAGTGTAGTGCCTGTGAAGGGCCACAAAAGTATTGATTCCTAAATAAACAGGCAAACACACAAAGTCTCACAGTTACCATGTCTGGGATTAGAATGCCTGCCTAACTAGTACATCACACTATAGCATTACACAGTTATAGCATGCACCACAGAGCTTATAGGGCTACTCCTTCCCCAAAGGTGTATTTCAAGGTGAATGACATCAGCAGACATGCCAAAGTAGGATGATGGGGAGTGCAGTGTGTGTGAATGGGCCATAAATTATTCATCTGGAAGCATACACACAACACTCAGTCACATACAGGTTTACATTTAACAGGAAAGTGTATACAACTGCTAGATGAATAATGACTTGTACAGTCATGTTACACAGTTATCACAAGCATCACAGACACTATAGTGCTGAGGGATACCAGAAGCAAATGTCTACAGTGCTTGACATTTGCACATCATGTGGTTTTAGCCAACTGGATATGTGCTGAGTGGGACAGGCCTCATGATGGGAAGCTCTTTGTCACTGTCTGTTACTCTTTTCCACACATCTATGTATGTGTAAGTTTGGCCTATTATAGTGTGTTGTCCTTGGATATATGTGTGTATTCCTATCCGATGTGTGTGCAAAGCATGACTGGTGTGCAATGTGGAGTGTGTGCACAAACATCTGCGACTGTCAGATATGTATAGTCCACTGTTGTTGCCAGACATGGACTTCATTTCTGTAAGTGGGGGAGCATGCCCAGTATGATCTTTCAGTATTTTGTTGTCAGACATGGGCTTCATTTACCTAAGTGTGGGAGCATGCCGAGTATGACCTTCTTTACTGAATGTGTGAATCCATTCCAGGTAGGTTGTACTCCAGTGCAGGCTTTTGTGTTCTACATCTATAGCTAGCAACCTGTTTCTGCAGAATATTTGTAGATTGGTTGACAATATGGGGTCACAATGGGCAAAGGATAGTGGGACACTGTAACTAAATGTGTCTGTGCTGCTTCTGCTACATGGTTTTGGTGTTAAGCAGGGATAGTCAGACATATGTACTGTTTTACACTGTGATGTTTTATGTCATCAACTACTGACAGCTATACATATTTGCTTGCAGTAATTTCCTGGGGAATGCAAGATGAATGAAGCTGTGTCCAGTATTGTGGCCTGCAGCCTACATATTCTTGCACAATCATGCCATTCTGGAGGAGGAGCTGCAGAGACTTGCTGATGGGTCTGTGTAAATGGTTCAGCACCTTGGTACTGTGGTGGCTGAGGATCCCATGCTTGTACATCCATCGATGTGACAGTATAGCCATATCCTGTTGTGGCCATACCTCACAGCTCTACAGATTCACACAGGTTACCCAGAGGCAGGCCTCATATTTCTGATCATTACCCCTTCACATTGTGATTTACGAGCAGGTTTGTAGACACCTGTTCCTGTGTTTGCAGGCATGGATAGCATGAACACACATCTGAGTTTCAGACATCACACACTCCATGGCAGTCATGCTTCAACCCACCCCTGCTATTATTCTATCCTCTTCCGAACATTATGCAAACGTTATCTGATAGTTATCCCTATAGTTATCATTTCATCCCAGCAGTATTTAGGGGTTGGTCCACAGTTCATGAAGTAGGACAGGGTGGACATGCTACTAGGATCTGTCAACATGGCCTTGTATTTGTGTTCTGTGAACTGTTTTATGTTGTTATTTGGGAGTCCATGAGATAACATACATTGGCAATATGGGTGAGGCACAGGCCTTTGACAGAGGACTGTAGGACATTTGGTAGTAATGCAGGCCATTTGTAGCAGGCCAGTGCATTGTGTCACTCCTACAGTCACAGGCTGCAAGCCACTATATTCTCCTGGGGTGACAGGGTAGGTGTGCAAGGTGTTAATGTCAATAGTTTCTGTCCTTATTGATCCAGTGGTGTGGATGCTGGCAGGGTGCTGCTTACAGCTAGGGACACACCTGCATGGGACACCTCTTCAGCATGCTGCATTCTGTGGCTATTTCCATACAGAGGTGGGGGTCATATTGTACTCATTCCCAACAGCAGGGATAAGACCTGTGAGGTACCTGTGGCTGATGGTGGGATGAGCTGGGTGCATATTTGCTATGGAAGCTACTTGCAGCTGACTCACAGATATATGTGGGGCATTCCACTTATGCTGGCTTGTAAAGGGACATCAGCAGTTTCTCAGTACTTCATACCTGTGCCTTTTGTGGTCTGCCAGTGTTTGGCCAGACGACATCAGTATTCCATACTACACAGCCAACTAATGTGCTGTTAACCTGTATGTACATTTCCAAAGGTGTGTCCATTTGACAGTAACATTTTATACATTCTCTGTCTAGGGTACTTCCACCTGTGTACTGTTTGTATGTCTGGGCCCACATTCATGCCATGTCCATCTTTCAGATGGTGACAGATATTACATCCAAACAATTAGTATGGATTACTGCTGGAATGTGTCTTGCTGGGATGCATTGTGTTTGGCACTGCAGTTGTGAGAACTTGGCCCTGTCATCAACAGTACTGGGCAATGGTCACCATGACACAACCCTCCATGCCTATATGCTGACCACTTTCACAAAATATACAACACACACCAACCTAACACACAGAGCCCTGCATATTGTACACATGCTACAATCTATCCTGCTACTTTGGCCAGCTCAGGTAATCTATGCCCCACTGTTATTATACCTACACATACATGTCACTACATTTCTACATAGGATTGGGGGGGGGCACACCTGACAACTGTAAACATTTGCTATGACTGTACTGGTATGTCAGGTACTTCATTTCATTCTGTATTCTGACCTAGCATGCAGACTAGAGGCATATCAGTGTACTATAGTTCTTAGGTTTTATTGACCTACATTTCAGTTTCAGACTTCTTACCCTTCAGAACTAACATCCCACTGCCTGACCTGTTGTAGTCTGTCTGTGTAGGTCTGGAGGGGGACTGTTATCCATTGCCATTAATTGTAGGCCTTAGCACAGCCTTTCTTTATGGTCATCTACACCTGTCCTGTTGGCTGAGACTGTTGTTGGGTATGTGAACCTCACTGACATGCATGTGTGCATCCTATGGACACACATTTGGCCCACCACATGTCCTGCAGTGGGTTTTGTCACCTTGTCTAGTACTGCCTACTATGTTGACACCAGTATTTGTTAAGGGTTTCATGTGTCTACTATCTGCTGGCATCCCATTCAGCCACCCGATTCCCTAACATGCTCACATCCATACCATAGATACAGGTAGCAAAACATACTACCACATTCAGCAATTGATAGTGAGTATGACTTACCTTGTGGCTGTGCCAGTATTGAGGATAGTGCTGGAGGGCTGACTATGTTGGATACACATAGTACACTCCCTATGCATGGTTAAGCACAGGTAGTGTCATGTTTGGCACCCCTTTTATTGTATGTGCGAGTCTGAGTGAGGTGTCATTCCCTGGGTTCCTACCGTGTCAGTGTATGTACTATGCATTGCCTCTTTGCCAAGGCCTGGGCATACTGGGCATGCCTACTTCTGCCTACTGGACAAGCTCAGGTTGTTCTTCCTCCAAGTCACTCTGAGCCTGTGCAGGCCTTGGCAATGGTGGGGGCTGTGTGGCTCTGCCCCATGCTGTTCCTGCTGCAGCTGTTTCCATAGGATCATATTGTGTAGCATGGCACATACAATGCCAATTTAGGTACATGTAGCTGGTGAGTACTGCAAGGTTCCACCAGATATGTCCAGGCACTGGAACCATGACTTGAGAATCCCAAACACATGATCTATTATGATTCTGGTCTGTGCATGTGCCTC
>NC_056748.1:533337291-533377291 GCF_019279795.1 Protopterus annectens
TGGCCATTGAGGATGGTAGTGAGTGTCCATTGTCAGCTTGTCCATCCTGAGGGGAGGTAGGCAGTTCTAGCTTGCCACATGGGTGGCACCTAGTGGAGTTCAAAGCCAGCCACACCCATACTGTCCACACTGCCATAGTGCATTCATACTATGTAGCCTAGGAGAAATGGGCACTGAGGTATGCAACCACTTTGGAGGCAGTGACTGCTGGCTTGGAGGAGCCCAAAGGGAAAAGGTATGCAACCCCCTCAGCCCCTCAGGGCCAGTAAGCTGTTGCACTCCATACCAGCCAATTCTCTCTGAGGAATAGGTTCATAGGTAGGTACTAGGCTATAGGCCCTAGGGCCTATATAAGCCTAGCCGAAAATGTACCCTGGCTTTCGCCACCCAAGAAAATTATTTTCCTGTGGCCCTATCGAGCAGAGCCACAGAAGTGATCCCTGGGGTGAATTTCTTATTTCCCATCCAATCATCAAGACTTTTCTTGAAGAGTGCTAATGAGGAGCTCTGTTTGACATAGATAGGTAGTCTGTTCCAGAGTATGGGAAGTCTCTGGGATAGGAATCTATCCCTCCAGCATGTTCTGTTTATTGTGGTGACAAGGTTTAGGTCCCTAGAGCATGTAGCTCAGAGGGACTGGGATTTCTTTAAGTGGAGCATGTCCAGCAGATCTGGGTTTGACATAGCTTTGTATGTTAGGCAGAGATCGCCTCTGAGTAGGCGATATGCGACGGAGTAAAGCTGGAGTTTTTTGAGACGGTCTGCGTAGGGCATCTGTTTGAGGCCGGTAATCCTCTTTGTGAGGTATTTCTGTGGCCTTTCCAGTTGTTGTAGATGTCTTGTGAGGTACATACCAAAAGGGTCATTGTACTCTATAATGGTCTAATGAGTGATGAGTAGAGGGGAACAATGACCTCTTTTTTCTGGATGAGAAACCTTTTGTCGTGAGGTGAGCCACGTAGAAGGATTTTCTGACCACTGTGGCGATGTGATTATCAAAGGAGAGACTACTGTCCACCAGTGTCCCAAGGTCTCTTATTACATTTTTGGCATTAAGTAGACTACCAGCTATGTGGTAGTTCATGGGTACAGAGTTTTTACCAAAGGGGATGACAATACATTTTTTGGCATTGAGCTTCAAGCCATGGCTTTGACACCAGGCATCTGTCTCAGTGAGGCCCTTTTGTAGTATGTCCACATCGTTAGGAGTTTCAATTATGGCTCCTAATTTGCAGTCATCTGCAGACTTTGTTAGCCAATGACCTTCTGTGTTAGCCTGTACTTCAGAGAAGTATATAACAAACAGAAGAGGACCCAGGACTGAACCCTGTGGTACTCCACTTGTCTCCGGTCTGAAGTCGGATTTGGAGTCTGCTACTTTCACAGTGTGGGTTCTGTCCATGAGCCAGTTGGTAACCCATCTTGTGACATAGGGATTTATACCTAGTTTAGTGAGCTTATCTATAATTCCAGAGTGGGGGATAGTGTCGAAAGCCTTGGCGAGATCTAGATAAGCTGTGTGAACCACCTTACCCTCATCTATGACTTTGCTGACTGCTTCAAATAAGTCAATCAGGTTTAGGAGACATGATCTGCCTTTTACAAATCTGAACTGGGTAGGGTCCAGAGTTTGGAGATTACCAATATCTTTGTTTATGAGTTCCATGATGATACGTTCCATGGCCTTGCAGACCAGGCTCGTCAGGCTAATGGGGCGGTAGTTCCCGGGGTCTGTCATGGCTCCCCCTTTGTGGAGTGGGATAACCATTGCGGTGCACCATTCAGTGGGCACAACGCCTGAGGTGAGGCTATGATTGAACATGGTACTTAGGTAGGGTGCCAGTTCATTCTGTAGTTTGTGTAGAACGCAGCCTGGGATATTGTCAGGTCCCATGGATGCTGTGTCCTTGGCTTTGCAGAGTGTGTTTTTTACCTGTGCAGCCATGATTACAGGAACTTTGCATTCTTCCGGTATAGAGATGGGTCCTCTAGGGGGTGAGAGGGAGGTAAAGTTAGCACTGACACTATCTGCCAGGATGTTGGCAATATCAGTTGGTTCTGTATATTTAGTGCCATTGTGCTATAACTCAGAGCAGATCTGAGTGTTGCCATTGAGATTCTTGACATAGCTATAGAATGCTTTGTGGTTGTCTTTAGAGTCAGTGGCAATTTTGTTTTCGTAACTAGTTTTGGAGGATTTTATGAGGGATCTCAGCTTCTTACTGAGGTTGACCAGGGAGTTCCTCCAGTCATGGGATTTTACTATTTTTTGCAACAGTTTCTTTCTTTTGTTGTAGAGTTTGTTTATGGCAGAGGACCACCAGATTGGCTTCCTTTTTTTGGAGGATAGCATCTTGGTTCTATTAGGGATAGCATGATCCATGCACTCGTGTAAGTGCTTATAAAGTGCATTTGTGTAGGATTCAGCAGTCGTACCTCTATTGTCCGTCTGCATGGGTGTCAGGAAATTTGCCACTTCTGTCTTAAGAAGTGTGAAGTTGGCTTTGGAGAAGTTTTTTATGGTGGTTTCCCTATTTGGGAGTGGGGGTGGGATGTGGATGTCTAGGGTGATTAGCTTGTGGTCAGATCTGACCAATGAGGAATTGACCTCTGGTGTGGAACACCGGTTGCCCATGTTGGTAATGACCAAGTCTAGGATATTGCTGCCCCTGGTGGGGGTGTGAATAAGTTGATCCAAGGCATTGGAATTTATGAATTCCAGAAAACGTTGAGCAAAAGAGTTGGTACATGAGTAGTTTTCCCAGTTAATGGTGGGGTAGTTGAAATCATCCATTATTAGGGTGTTGGGTTGTACCCTAATACTTTCCAATGTATCAAGAAATGAGGAGTGGGAATCCTGCAGCATGGTGGGGGGTCTGTAGCAAGCTACAATTTGGATTGCAGTCTTGCCCAGAGTTAGTTGCACTTGGATAATCGCAGATGCATTATGCTGTGCAACTAGCCTGGAGGTGTGGATATCCTTAATGAATATGGACACGCCTCCACCTTTAATGCTTCGTTCCGGGTAAGGTGGCCAAAAGGTGTGGTATGAATTATAGCCTGGTAATGCAGGGGTGCTCTCTGGAGCTTTGAACCAGGTCTCTGTCACTGCACAGATGTCAATGTTCTCCATTTTAAGGAGTGCCTCGAGTGAGTGCATTTTGAGGTTTAGACTTCTAGCACTGAGTAGCATTACCCTCTGATTTTGCTTGCTTGTACCTGTTACGGTGGACTAATAGAGATTCCTGGGCAGGAATGAATGGGCCATACAACTGTTGCCTGTCTTAAGAAAACCCAGCTCCTGTAAGTAGGACAATGTCATGAAAGGGGCAACAAAACCAATGCATTCACATGATATACTGATAATGCATCACCACATTCATGGGCATATGCAGAAGCCTTCTGTACTGATTTGTATTAATGCAGAGATATAGAAAGTGAAGTGTAAATTATGGAATTTGTTAAAAATAGTAAGATATTCCTTTTTAAAATAATGTCATTATATAATAGCTGTACACTATGGCAAGGCTAGTGGCAATTCAGATATAGCTCTTGTCACATACTGCACCTTCAGAACTAAATATTGCCCCTCCCCAAATCCTACCATGATGTATATAGTATTACATTATTAAAAATGGTAGGGTTAAAATTTCCTGATTCCTGCAATCTGATGAGCTGAAGCAGTTTTTTAATAATTACAAAGCATGGAAGTATTTACTCATAAGAAGCTTTGTTCAACCAGTCAAATTCAGGGAAAAGGAGATCCATCTAAAGCTCACAAACAAATGACTCTACCTCAGTTAAAGTCACCACTGCAAGCCTGCAAAACAGCTTAAAATGTTGCTAATATGCTTTCATGGTTAAAAAATGCATTGTTGTGAAGCCATCTGTGACACAGACATAAATGTGAAGTGTGTAATACCAGGCCATCACTGACATCTCATATGTGCAATCTGTATGGCAAGCAACACACAAAGCTGTTATATATTATCAGTAAGACAAAAAAAAAACACATTTTGAAGAAAGCAATTGAGTAAAAGTAGTCATTATCATAAGAGTATAATAATGGTTGAATTTACTCACAACAGGCCCAAATAAAGACCATGAGTTATTTTGTTCCTACAAGGCGATAGCTGGATTCAAAGAAGAGAGTTCGGTTTATTCTACCATCCAACACAGGGAATATGCCAGCATTTCCTGTTATGCTACACACAACAGTAAGAACTTTAGTCTGAATATTTTTCAGTCCTACTACAGGATCTTCTGCTCCAGGACAAATATGAACCATAAGGTAATTAACTGTAGCAATGGTGTGAAATAAACAGCTGCAAGGGAGTAAAATAAACATTTCCTTGCAGAATATTTAAAAAAAAACATGCATTGGTTTTAGAAGTACTGCTTAGGGGTAACTTTGATATACTGACACAGACATGAAAAGTTATAAATGCATCAAAGAGCAAGAACATTTTGTTTTCCATGTGCTGTGGAAACCTAAGACATCCAATGGCTGACTGAGAGAGTTGTATTGAAGTTGTAACCATTACAGGAGGAGAAAGTCACTGACCTGGTGCTTAATCTCACTTGGTATCAATGACAAGAAAAAATACATGAACTAGAGTCAATAGTGTGGTAGGTAAAGGTGTTTGAGTGGTAAAGAACTATATTTGAAGAAGACCAGCTTCTAAGAGACAAAACTTTGAAGAAAAGTACATGGACACAGAGATATGAGGGCACTCTGAAACAGCTGGAGAAGCAGCGATAAGCCAAGATAAATGCCAAATGGGCTAATCCTTATACAAAGGAGAGAATGACACATGCTACCAAGAATGGAACGTAGTTTTTTTCTTCTGTATTAGATCAATGGAGACTAAAGTCTATGTAAAATGGTAGGAAGAGGAGAATGAATGGCTGGTGAAAGACAATGGAAATTGGGGATAATAAATATTTTCCATGATAAATGCCTAGGTAAAAATACTTAAAGGGATATTACCCAGGAGAATGCACACAACACATACACACATGGGAAGTTACCAGCACATTTTTGATGCACTTGAATTGAAAACGATTACTTGAAAATGAGAATAACAATGATTTTCTTCTGAAACAAAACAAATTATTCCTGGAAAAAATAGAAAACTTAGAGAACAGATCTAAAAGAAATAACATCAAGGTTTATGTGATTCCTAAAAAAGAAGAGGAAGGCAGTATGATTCAATTCCTTAATACCTGGGTGCCTAAAAAATTGAACCTGCCTGAAGCTTTTTACTTTGGCATTGAAAGGGCACATAGATCACTTTCTAACTCATTAAAAAAAAAAAAAAAACACCTTTACCAAGCTCGGTGATCATAAGATTTTTTCACATCAAGATAAAGATTTAGTCTTAAAAGTTTCATGGACTAATTATCCAGTTAAAATGAAAGAAAATACAATAAGATTTGACAATAACTATTCAACATTAGTGATGTCAAAAAAAACCATGTTTGCCGCTTGTTAAAAGCCTAAAGAAAAAGAATATTAAAGCACAAATCTTGTTTCCAGTAAAAACAGGGATTCACCTTCCAGAAGGAAAGAAGGTTTTTAACACCTTGGAAGACACAATGGATTTTATACAGAAGAATAAAATCCTAGGAAAAACAGAAGAAATGGACCAGAACCTATCAACGTCTTTGAAGAGGAATGCAACAAGAGATGGTTGGTTAATAAAAGATAAAAACGGTAAAAAACTGAAGAACAAATGAAAATCAATGTATTTCATGGTTATAAATTCTTATTAATTTAATGAAGATCTTGAATACTTATGAAAAGGTGTTGAAAATTACTTTTTACAAGGTAAATCATGTATTTATTTATTTCCCTACTTCAACTGGTTACTAGTTCACTGCGGTGGTGGTTCTGCGGTAGCGTTGTCGCCTCCCAGTTAGACGTTGCCCGTTCGATTCTCAGTTAGAGAGTCTTCTGTGTGACGACATGTGTGAATGGGCATTCCTTCGTTGAAGGTTGTGCGTTAGGCCCGGCAAGCCAGCACGTAAACCTCTACTGCCAATCATTAGCGGACCGGAGTTCCTCTGTGGCGACCCCTAACCGGGAAAAGCCGAAAGACAAGAAGAAGAACTGGTTACTAGTTCCCTTGTTAAAATATTAGCGTTTGATTATTTTACCTATATATGAAATTAAAGCCACTTACTTTTATTTAAAGTTTAAAAGGTTAAACTATTCATTTTATTAAAAGTTAATCATTACTATGATGAAAGTTATATTAGGCATCACACTTTCTGATATCTTGGCATAGCTGAGTAATGTACTATTACATATAATACAAGATGTAACAAATGACACTAAAGAGGCATGTTAAGTTACATTCTGGGTTCTTAAAATGGTCCAGTAGTGTGCTACTGATAGTATACTTGGCATGAATAGCACCCAGGAAAGACATGCTATGTTATAAACATAGTATAAAAAATATAGTGTTTTACATATATAAAAATTACTATTGGAATGATCTCACATAATTAGAGTAACATTCCCACTTTTACAAATTAAACCTGGATAACACATAACTGTCATTCTTTTAATACAACCTTATATGCTACATCTCCTTTAAAAAAATGACAGTCTGCTTTATATTAAACATCTCATACAAATAGTGCTTACTGAATCATTAAATGCTATTTCTTTTGAGTGCAGTGGCTTTTTAGTGGTTGGGATAATTTGAGATGTGTTTTTGTTGATGATTTGGAGAGGTTTGGGGAGTTGGTGTGTGGTTTGGGGGTGGCTTGGATTCACTTGAGAGTGTTTTTGTGTGAATTGTAACTGATGGGCTGTTCATTTTCAAGCCCTTATCATGAAAACCAGCTTGAAACAACTTAAGAGTCATGACCACTTTTCTGATTCTGCGAGAGTTCTGAAAATTCTAAGAATTGTCCAGGTTACTTTTTCCTGTATAAAAGTGAATAATCATAATATTTTGAATCATATGATAAGATGTCAAATAATACAAGTTAGTAAATAAATAAAACACAGTGAATTGCATTTAAAACCACTGTCACTTGTTACATAGTTCTGAATGCTTGCTACTGATAGTATACTTGATATGGAATAACACCCAGGAAAGTTATGTTATGCTACAAACTAACAATAAAATATATAGTTTCTTACATAGATAAAGTTATTATTGGAATGTTATCAAATAATTAGAGTAACATTCACACTTTTACAAGTTAAACCTGGATCACACATAACTGTTATACTTTTAATGCAGTTTTATATTTTATGTCACCTTTAAAAAAATGACAGTCTGCTTTATATTAAACATCCCATACAAATAGTGCTTACTGAATCATTAAATGTTATTTCTTTAAATACAACATCTTTTTAGTGGTTAGCATGCTTTGAAAAGTTTTGTATTGCTTTTTATTGGTTTGGAAGGGTTTGAGGGATTGATGTGCAAAGGTCTATGCCAGTTCATTGAAGATTCATTTCCACAAACCTTCGTTCATCAACCCTAATACAGCAAATGTTCACATCAGTGAACATTCACTTCAATGAATGACTTACCCAGGAAAAGGAATGAGTTGTCCAACATTCCAACCATCACACAAAGTATATTATTTCAAATCCACCTATGTGGGGCGGGGGCTTCGCATGCCACTCTAAAAGGGCAAATTTCTTATGATGGCCAAATTGTTCCTTTCCCTGGGTAAGTCATTCATTGAAGTGAGTATTCACTGATGTGAACGTTCATTGTATTAGGGTTGATGAATGAAGGTTCAGGGATATGAACCTTCTACAAAGTGATATAGACCCAATGTATAATGTAGAGGTGACTTGGATTCACTCACGAATGTGTTTGTGTGAATTGCAGCTAAAAAAACTGTTTATTTGCAAGCCCTTGTTATGTTATGAGGACCAGTTTGAAGCAGCTTAATTAGAGTCATGATCACTTTTGTGATGCTATGGGAGTTCTGAAAATTCTAAGAACTTTTCCGGCTACTTCTTCCTGTCTATAAGTAAATAATCATAATATTCTGAATCATATGCTAAGATGTCAAGGAATACAAGTCAGATAATAAGCTAAAGACAGTGAATTACATTCCAAACCACTGGCAGTTATTACATAGTTCTGAATACTTCCAGTATACCAAAAGGATAATTTATATTACTAGCCTATAGAAAGACACTTCTGATAAAAAAAAATTAGGATTGTGTTTCTCTGGTTTACTATTGAAAATGCGAACGGCACTTGGGCGACAGTCGGATAGTCGAACGTATAAGGTCGTAAACAAGGATGTCGAAGACAAAATAATCAATTTAGGAACGGTTTTAACATGGGTCGAGGTAGGGAAGATGTTTGTAGTAGGGAATAATACTGAACACCTACCTCGACCCATGTTAAAACCGTTCCTAGATTGATTATTTTGTCTTCGACATCCTTGTTTACGACCTTATACGTTCGACTATCCGACTGTCGCCCAAGTGTCATTCGCATTTTCAATAGTAAACCTGTTTCTCTGTTATTATCTCTTTTTACTAATAACAAAACATAAAATCTCAGAACAATTTATTATGGAAAGTTTGAATCTTAAAAGGGAAGATTTTTCAGTTGTTTGTTCAGTTACTATTAGACTTAACATTTAAGGAAAAAATAGGACTGATTCTAACAGTAGTACTAGATTAAAGAGTATCAAACATATAATGATAAATATAAATGTTTTACTATATGATACTGTACACTAGGATTATAGCTAAAATACAAAACCTAGGAATATAGCAAAAGTGCAAGACATAGTATACAAACAGAAATAGAAAGAGATCAGAATAACTAAATATGTATATAGTTAAAAAATATAAATACATCTACAAGGGTAGGAGGTTGGTATAGTGGTTAAGGTGCTCACCTTATAGGCACTAGATGCAGGGTTTGATTCTCACATGAGATAATTGAGCCTGGAATAGCCCACAAGGACATTTATCCTGGTACTAATTTATAAACTTATGATACTTTGAATAACTTTACACATAGTAAATAAAATTAAGCAAATATAAAATCATCTAACCTATAAATTAATAAATATGAAAATAACAACTGACTTCCTCTCTATAGTAGACCAGGGAGATAATGTGAGGTACAGGCAAAGATGACTGCAGAGATATTCAGTTTGGTCAACTTATAATAAAGATTCTGAACACTGTTTAACTTGTCTTATTCATAATAATGCACTGATGGTCTTTTTTAAGATGATGCATACTACAAATATGAGATGGATTAATGTGAATCAGAAGCAGGAGCTACTAATTGTTAGGCTAATGAAGAGTTGGACAGGTAGTTTGTTCATCTTTTTCACCAACCTAGGAATACGTTATTTCATGGTAGAAAATTTTAGGGTTATTTCAATATGTAATTTTTTATTTGTTTCAAAAGTTTTGTCCATATCTAAAGATTCCATATTGTTATATATATAAGTATATAATAAGTTCTGTACATCTATGGGATTTAATTATACATGTTTTCCCCCTCTTATATAATGTCTGATTTTAAATGCACATCTTTTAATATTAATGGATTGAATAATCCAGTAAAGAGGGGAAGTATGCTCAAATACTTGCAATTACATAAAGCTCAAATAGTATTTCTACAGGAAAGACATTTACTTAATAAAGATGTAAATAAACTTCTGTTAAAGAATTATTTGGTTTTAGCAGGTTTTAGCTTTCAAGCTAAAAGAAGAAGCACCCTCGTTTTATGGAAGAACTAACCAATTATGCCTAAAGTAGAAGATACCCATGTTGATAAAAATGGTACAGTATGTTAAGCATTGTTATAACTGAGTGGAACAGAAAACTATATACATTGGTGAACTCTTACTGGATTCCAGGAGTTGGAGCTAAATATGCAAAGAATTCCTTAGATACTATACATGAAAGCTAATGCCATACTGGCTGCTGATTTTAATTGTACTTTATAAGGTAGATAGAAAGCTAGAATCACATCTTCAGCCAAACACAATGCATTTTGTAAATCTAATACATTTAAATGATATTTTATGAGCTAACGAAAACTAACTCACTTCAATTTACCCATTATGCATGTAGACATGGAACACAAACAAATAATGATAACATCTTTGTATCAAAGAATCTGTTAGCACATATCAGAGAGGTTTCAGTAGTTTCAGGTCCATTATCAGACCTTCATGCTATAATCTTTAATATTATTTTAAAAAACAGACAATTTAATACATCGCAGGAGATTACCAGCATACATTATTAAAATAAAAGGATTCAAGGATTGGTATGGTAAAGAGATAAAAAACTTCCTAGAAATGAACATGAATGGTGATGTATCTGACATTCTGCTATGGGGTTCACTAAAGGTTTGCTTAAATGGAAGAGTTACAAGCTGGTATATTAGTAAAACAACAGGATGGGACAAAGAATTGAATATTCTGCAGGCCAAAATAGATGCATTAAAGGTTCATAGGTTCATAGGTAGATACTAGGCTATCTGCCCTAGGGCATTTATAAGCCTAGCCAGAGTGTATTTGGCTTCCGCCTCCCTATTAGATTAACCTACTGTGCCTCTGTAAAGTAGGTCACAGAAGGTACCCTTTTAAGATAAGCTTACTGTGCCTCTGTCTAGCAGGGACACAGGAGAGATCCCAGGGTGAATTTGCGATTTCCCATCCACGCGTCCAAATTTCACTTGAAGAGGGTCAGCGAGGGGCTATGTCTAACATGAATTGGGATTCTATTCCAGAGTGAGGGCAGCCTCTGGGAAATGAATCTGTCCCTCCAGCATGTTCTATTTATTTTTGTGCTGAGGTTTAGGTCCCTGGAGCGTGTAGCTCTAAGGGACTTGGATTTTTTGAGGTGGAGCATGTCCATTAATTCTGGGTTTGACATGGCTTTGTACGTTAGGCATATATCGTCTCTGTGTAGGCGGTAAGCAACTGAGTAGAGCTGGAGTTTCTTTAGTCAAGCTGCATAGGACATTTGTTTGTAGCCCATGATCCTCTTGGTGAGGTACTTTTGGGGTCTCTCCAGTTGCTGCAGGTGTCGGGTAAGGTACATCCCAAAAGGGGCATTGTATTCAATTATGGGCCTGATGAGTGACGAGTAGAGGGGCACAATGACCTCTCTTGATCTAGATGCAAACCCTTTCGTGATAAGGTGGGCTATATAGAAGGTCTTTCTAACCACTTTGGCAACGTGATTATCAAAGGAGAGATTACTGTCTACGTTGGTCCCCAAATCTCTAATTACTTCTTCCGCACTTAATGGATTACCACCTATGTGGTAATTTGTGGGCACCTTGTTTTTCCCAAAGGGGATGACTATGCACTTTTTAGCATTTAGCTTGAGGCCGTGGTTCTGGCACTAAGCATCCGTCTCTGTGAGACCCTTTTGGAGGATGCTTGTGTCAGCTGGAGATTCGATTATGGCCCCCAGTTTGCAGTCATCTGCGAACTTAGTCAGCCATAATCCCCTCGTGTTAGCCTGAACCTCAGAGAAGTATATACCGAACAAGAGAGGTCCCAGAACTGAGCCCTGTGGGATGCCACTTGTAACTGGTTTGGATTCGGACATGGCACCTGCGATTCTGACCATGTGGGTTTTATCTCTGAGCCAGTTTGCAACCCATCTTGTGATATAGGGGTTGATATTTAAGCTGGTAAGCTTATTTATGATGCCCAAGTGGAGTATTGTGTCGAAGGCTTTTGCGATGTCCAGGTAGGCTGTGTGGACTATCTTGCCCTCATCTATGGCTTTGGTAACTGTTTCAAAGAAATCAACTAGGTTTAAGAGACAAGATCTGTCCTTAACAAAGCAGAATTGGGTAGGGTCCAGTGTCTGGAGGCTCCCAATGTCTTTGTTTATGAGTTCCATGATAATACGCTCCATAGCTTTACAGACCAGTCAGGCTTATGGGGCGATAGTTTCCGGGTTCTGTTGTGGCACCACCTTTGTGGATTGGGACCACTGTAGCTGTACGCCATTCTTTGGGTACATATCCTGTAGTAAGGCTAAGTTTGAACAGTGACTTAATGTGAGGGTTCAGTTCTTCTTGGAGCTCATGTAAGACACAGCCTGGGACACCATCCGGTCCCATAGATGCTGTGTTTTTTGCTTTGGAGAGGGCAGCTTTCACCTGTGCATCTGTGATGTCAGGGAGGTTACATTCAGTTGGGATAGGAGTTTGCTCCTTTGGGGGGGGGAGGGGGGAGAAGTTCTGTGCTGAATCTGTCTGCCAGGATGTTGGCTATGTCTGTAGGTTCAGTATATTTTGTACCATTATGCAACAATTCAGAGCATATCTGGGAGTTTCCACCCATGTTTCTGACATAACTAAAGAAGGCCTTGTGATTATCTTTAGTGTCTAGGGCAATTTTTCTCGAAACTGGCCTTTGATGATTTTATGAGGGATCGAAGTTTCTTGCTAATATTGATCAGAGATGCTTTCCCTTTTTGGGATTTTGCTCTGTCATGTAGTAGCTTCCTCCTTCTGTTGTATAGCTTATTTATGGCCAGGGTCCACCAGACCGGTCTCCTGTTTTTGGAGGAGTGATTCTTGGTTTTATTTGGGATAGCACGATCCATGCATTCCTGCAGGTGCTCATAGAATGCATTTGTAAAGGATTCTGCGGATTGGGCTGTATTATCCTCTGGCCCAGGGGCTTTGAATGATTCCACCTCAGTCTTGAGAAGTGCAAAGTTGGCTTTTGAGAAATTCTTTACAGTGATTTCCTTGGCTGGGGGTGGGGAGGGGATATGGATGCCCAGGGAAATTTGTTTATGGTCTGATCTTACCAATGAGGGGTTTACCTCTGGTGTGGAACATAGAGTTCCCATGTTGGTGATGACCAGGCCCAATATGTTGTTCCCTCTTGTGGGAGTGGTGACCAGTTGTTCCATTGCATTAGAGTTTATAAATTCAAGGAACCATTGGGTGAGGGTGTTTGGGCTTGAGTAGTTTTCCCAGTCAATGTTTGGGTAGTTGAAGTCACCCAATAATATAGTGTTTGGAGAGACCTTCATATTCTCCAGTGTTCTCAGGAATGACAAGTGGGGTTGCTGTAATAGGGAGGTTGTTCTGTAGCAGGCTACAAACTGAAATGTTAGTTGTACATGGATGGTTTCCAATGCTTCGTGCAATGCCACTAACCTGGAAGTGTAGGTATCTTTGATGAATATAGATATTCCCCCTCCTTTTGTGCTTCGGTCCGAGTTTTGGGGCCGAAACGCATGGTATGAGTTATAACCTGGTAGTGCTGGGGTGCTCTCAGGAGCCTTGAACCAGGTTTCTGTTACTGCACAGACATCGATTTTCTCCATACTGAGGAGAGTCTCGAGTGCGTGCATCTTGAGGTTTAGACTTCTGGCACTGAGTAGCATTACCTTTAGTTTTTTTATCTTTGGGTTGTCTATGGAGGTGGGTTTGTCCTTTGAGCCTTGCCTAAAAAAGGCACTATGGGGGTGGCAAGAGCCTTGGCCAGTATACGAAAGCCTAAGGGTGGCAGGTGCAAGCCATCCCTAGTGAAGCAACGTGGCTTGTCGAGCATGTCATCCCAGGCTGACAAACACTGGATCCCCTTTGAATGACGCCAATACTTTTGCCAATTGTTGAAACTGATCATTTTGTCTTTATACTGTGGCATCATTCTTGGTGAGGGCAAGATGCTACTCAAGGTCAGGGACGTACCAGCCTGGGCTACATGGTTAGAGAGCTCCTCTATGTCTCTTTTCATGTAGTCCCAAATGACACTATCAGTCAGTCTGAACTTAAAAACTTAAATACAAAATATGTTGAAATTCTAAATCATAAAGTTTCAATAAACCTGGAAAATTTTAAACTTCAGGTACATTCAGTAAAGCCTTTAAGCTTGCATAAACTTGCTCTGATCAAGGAAAATGAATAAACTAATGGCTAGATTAAATAACACCGACACTGAGTGTACATGGTCTGTGTTGAAGAACATCCCTACCACATTTTGTTGTGCTTTCTAGTCACTCAGAAAGATTATAGTTAGTGTATATGCAGTCTACACTTTATGGTAACCTTTATGAATCCCCTCAGCATTTAAAGCTGCAAGAAAATCAGTAAGAAAACTAAAATTAGTAATAAGAAGGTGTGAATTATGCTTGTATTGTCTGTTCACACAGAGCAGTGTACACTTAGTGTATAAATAGTGTAGGCTTTAATGATTCTCAGGGTAAGTCATATCAAAGAAATCATAACACATATAAATAAAAAAGAGAGCAGATATTAAAGGTATTCTTGAGGGCTTTCAAATATTTTATGAAAATATAAATAATAATACAAATAACCAAGATAAGGATGATATAGTTGAAACTTTTCTAAGTGAAAATATAAATAATAAAATAACAAGTAAACAAATGAAAAAAAAATGATAGACCATTCACTTTAACATAAATAAAAGATGAAATAAAAAAAGTTAAAAAAATAATAGGGCACCAGGCTTAAATGGTCTTATACCAGAAACCAGATTATGCAGAATGAGGTCTAAAGAAAAGCAAAAACAACTGCTGAAGTCCACCGTTATGAAATATTCCCTTATATCACCTATTTTAAAACAAGATAAGGATCCTACAAAGTGTTCATCATACACACCCATTTCACTCTTAAATGTAGACTATAAGATGTCCATTAACTAACAGAATTAATCTATTTATACCTAAACTAATTAATAATGCTCAAACTGGGTTTTTTTTGAATAGACAAGTACAGGATGACATAATAAGAATGCATACAGTAATAGACTGTGCAAACAAAAATAAAAAAAAATGTTCTATTATTAGTCTTGATATAGATAAGGCTTTTGACTCAGTTAACTGGTCATACCTGTTTAAAACACTTAAAGTCTATAATTTCTCACCTGAATTAATTACATTAATTTCTACATTATACAATAACTCTTGTGCTTATGTCAAAATAGGTTATTTTCTTTCTAATTCCTTTAAGTTAAAAAAGGCATAAAACAAGGCTGTCCATTATCACCTTTAATTTTTGCATTAGCTATCGAACCCTTTGCTAATAGTATTATATTCAATAAGAACATCAATGGTATCAAAATAAAAGAAGATTTCAAACTAAATATTCAGCTCTTTACAGATGATATTTTACTAAGAATAGGAAACATAGAAAATTCCTTAGAACATATAATTAGTTCTATGAGTCAGTCTGAAAAAAATCTTGAACTTAAGATTTAAACATAATAAAACAAGTACATTATTAATTAATAAAAAATTTAAAAAGTCAAACAAAAATAGCCTAACTTCAATTGAAATTGGAATTGGAATATCAATCAAATGAAATACATTGGTATAAGCATTATGTCTTATAGTAAAGAAATTATACAAACATTCAACAGGTTGTTGATAAAATTTTAAGTTTATTGCCATATTATTAAACCTGTATTGTATTCATTTCAGATATGCTGGTTAATCTTCATTTTATTTTTGTGACTAGGTCTTGTGTTAGATCAACCTTTATCCTGCATTTTGCTGCCACTTTATCTTTTGAAAATGTTATGTTTAGTCACAAATGGGAATAAATTATTCTTTACCATGGAACAACGATTAATGCTTATTAAGATGATAATCCCCCCTAAAATATTGTTTGTCTTACAATCTTTAGTACAATCTCCATGAAATAAATTGATGAAGAAGATAAATATTTTACTTAAAATTTTGGGCATCTTAGTAAACCAAAAGTTTTCTTTGATTGGCACAGAAAAGGTTGGGATAATGGTGGAATAGGATTCCCTGATAATCCATTGTATGCTGCTTCAGCAATTGCAAAAGTCATAGCATTGTGGATAAATTCATCTTGTAATTCAAAATGGAAACAAATACATCAAGAAATATTATTAGTAAATGATACATATATCACAACCAGTCATAAACAAATAGTCCCTAATAGTTTTATTTGGTTATTACATTTTTTTACATAAATGGAATTATACCCTCTTCTCAAATTCCCTATTTCAATAACATCATTTCCTCTTTCCAAATTTTCACATATTCTAACCATTGTATTAAAGACTTAATATTTTCTATGTTTCCAATTGCATATAAAAATGACTGCCTAGAAAATCATGACTTCAACAAACAGCTAGTACTGAAACAAAAAATAACTTAATTTATTGGCATCAATTTTTAAATGGTACTGATATATACTATACACACACACACACACACACACACACATATATATATATATATATATATATATATATATATATATATATATACTTCAGTAGATCGGACATATTACAAGTTTAAACCACATATGGTCAAGACCATATGTTCATACTTGTAATAGTTGGAACACTGAAGTAAAAAAATAAAACATAAAAAAAATAAAACTAAGCTGCTGTAACAGGGGGGCTATGCCCCCTGCACCTCCCTTACTTAAATATACCAACTCCAAGATCGCACTACATTGCGGAAAAGGGAAATCTTCGAATGTTCGATGTTATGGTCTCAGACATATCATCTTCAAACATTTAAAAGTTCGATCTACTGAAGGGAACCATTTATATATATATATATATATATATATATATATATATATATATATATATATATATATATATATATATATATATTTTAGAGACAGAGATAAATAAGATATTTAACCTAGAAAATAAATTGTTCACCATATTGCTGGAATTCTAAATGCTGTTCTTCTTTCGGCTTTTCCTGGTTAGGGGTTGCCACATCAGAACTCTGGTCTGATAATGATTGGCAGTAGATTTTTACAGTGCCGCGGTGCCAGCCCAATGCCCAACCTTCAACGAAGGCACACCCATTCACGCATGTCTTTCGAATGCCATGCAATGAAAGAATCATATTTGTCACAAATTTATAAAATGCGTAAGTTAGATTTCAAATATTTAGAGAATTCCTATTGGAAGTATTCCTCAAAAATTAATAATGAAGACTTATCTGAAGAATACAATAAAATAATATTAAAATCTGCAGATAAAATCACATCTTCATTATACTAGAAAATGTTCACTTGGAAATTCTTACACAGAACTTTTGTCATGCCTAACAAAATTACAATTATGTATAAATCAAATAGAATTAAATACTGAAGATGTGATTCTGAAATAGCTGATTGGATGCATATGGTATATGAATGTAAAGTCATCTCCCCTTTTTGAACAGAAATTAATAACTTCAAGATCTATGGTCAGATAGATGTAGTATTTCTACAGCTTTAGTTTTATTTAATGTTCTGATTCCTGAGATAGTTCCAAAAACACAACTGCCTCTTCTTTGGTCAATTCTTGCTATAGCCAGAAAAGTAATTAATAAAAATTGGGAAAGTAAAGTTATTCCCTCTAGTGCTGTATTTATTAGTATGGCAAAAATTGTTTGTCGCAGTGAATTGCATACTAAAAAGATGAGAACTTCTAATATTATACATTCATATAAATCTTGGCTTAAAGACTTGCTTGAAAAATATTAATTGTTGTTGACATGTACAACTTTGATGTATTGATTAGCTGTGCACCTATGTAAATAGCTATTTGTTTATTTTATAATTGATTTATCTATTGTTTAATCATTTTTTAAAAATTTAAAAAAATATATACAGACAGCAAAACAACATACAATTTTCCTTCATCTAACTACAGCAGGCCTTCAGTAAGTGCAATACTAATCTTGTCTCTATCCTGGTGCATTTTTAACATAGTCCCTGTCAGCTAAAAAGTCTAATTGTTGTAAGCTTTCCATGCATTCACTCCCATTAACATCTCCAAGTGTATAAAATATTGAATGTTCACATTTATATTAATAATTGTAAACCTGTGTTTCATAGGTTCATAGGTAGGTACTAGGTATCTGCCCGAAGGCATTTATAAGCCTAGCCAGAATGTGTTGGCTTTCGCCAACCCCTTAGATTAGTTTCCTGTGCCTATGTCCAGCCGAGCCATTGAAGTGATCCCCGGGGTAAACTTTCTGTTTCCCATCCACTTGTCAAGGTTCCTCTTGAAGAGGGTTAGCGAGGAGCTCTGCCTAATGTAGATTGGAATCTTGTTCCAAAGCATGGGAAGTCTCTGGGACAAACAATCTATCCCTCCAGCACGTTCTATTTATTGTTGTGGTGAAGTTTAGATCCCTGGAATGTGTGGCTCGAGGGGGATATTTTTTCTTTAGGTGGAGCATGTCCATCAATTCTGGGTTGGACATGGCCTTGTATGTCAGGCAGAGATCACCTCTAAGTAGGCAGTATGCAACCGAGTACAGCTGGAGTTTCTTCAGTCGAGCTGCATAGGGCATCTGCTTGAGGCCAGTGATCCTTTTGGTGAGGTACTTCTGTGGTCTTTCAATCTGGATGCAAACCCTTTTGTGATTAGGTGGGCCACATAGAAGGATTTTCTAACCACTTTGGCAATGTGATTATCAAAGGAGAGATTACTATCTACTTGGGTACACAGATCCCTTATTACATCTTCCGTATTTAGGGGGCTACCACCTATGTGGTAGTTTGTGGGTACTTTGTTTTTTCCAAAGGGGATGACTATGAACTTTTTGGCATTTAGCTTGAGGCCATGGTTTTGACACCAGGTATCTGTCTCAGTGAGACCCTTTTGGAGGATGTCTGTGTCAGCCAGAGAGTCAATTATAGCCCCTAGTTTGCAGTCGTCTGTGAACTTGGCCAGCCATAATCCTCCTGTGCTTGCCTGTACCTCTGAGAAGTATATGCCGAACAGGAGGGGTCCTAGGACTGAGCCCTGGGGAATGCCACTTGTAACCAGTTTAGAGTTAGACCTAGCTCCTGCAACTCTTACCATATGGGTTCTGTCTGTGAGCCAGTTGGCAACCCATCTTGTGATGTAGGGGTTTATGTTCAGGCTGGTGAGCTTGTCTATAATACCTGAGTGGGGAATGGTGTTGAAGGCCTTTGCAAGGTCTAGGTAGGCTGTGTGGACCACCTTTCCCTCGTCTATAGCCTTGGTAACTGTCTCAATGAAGTCCACCAGGTTTAGAAGGCATGATCTGCCCTTAACAAAGCTAAACTGGGTATGGTCCAGTGTTTGGAGGTTTCCAATGTCTCTGTTAAAGAGATCCATGATGATGCGCTCCATAGCTTTGCAGACCAAGCTAGTCAGGCTTATAGGGCAATAGTTCACAGGGTCCGTTGTGGCTCCACCTTTGTGGAGTGGAATAACCATTGCTGTGCGCCATACTGTGGGCACGTAGCCTGTGGAGAGGCTGAGTTTAAACAATGTGTTTAGGTAAGGGGTTAGTTCATCTTTGAGCTTGTGTAGGATGCAGCCTAGGACACCATCCAGTCCCATTGATGCTGTGTTTTTGGCTTTGGAGAGGGCTGTTTTAACCTGAGTGTCTGTGATTTCAGGGGCACTACATTCTTCTGGTATAGTTATGGGCCCTTTAGGGGTGAAGTTTGCACTGAACCTGTCTGCCAGGATGTTGACTATATCGGTCGGTTCAGTGTATTTTGTGCCATTCTGCACTAACTCCAAGCAGATCTGAGAATTGCCACTTAGATTCTTGACATAGCTAAAGAATGCCTTGTGGTTATCTTTGGAGTCCATGGCAATTTTTCTTTCGAAGCTAGCCTTGGATGATTTTATGAGGGAACATAGTTTCTTGCTGACACTGATCAAGGATGTCTTCCCTTCTTGGGATTTTACTCTTTTCTGTACTAGTTTCCTCCTTCTCTTGTATAGCTTGTTTATGGCAGGGGTCCACCAGACTGATTTCCTTTTCTTGGAGGAGTGAGTCTTGGTTTTGTTTGGGATAGCACGATCCATGCATTCTTGTAGGTGCTGGTAGAGTGCATTAATGCAGATAAAAAGATATTAAATGTTATCTACATACTATATTGGTCTAAATATTTTACCCACAAAATATTATGAATAAAATGCTTATATGAAAGATTTGTTTTCAGCACTTTTTGCTCCTCTGTTTCATCCTACGTTATCTTCCCCTGTGCAGCATCCGTCATCCGGTCTACTATCTCTTTCTTACCCCAATGGACTTTCAGACAGGGGTTATCACAGATTGTAAGGGCATCCTGGGGGGTCATGCCATCTATCTTCAGCTGGAGGGTTTTTATCTTTAATAACCTACCCCTTTACTCACTCCTAGAGTAAGTTATATAGTGATGTACTGCATATTCCTTATGCATGGAAAGTGGGCATGCAGTAGAGATATGCAGTGCATCATTATATAACTCCTCAGCAGCTCAGCCAGGTCCAGCACTCTTACACTTGCTTGGACCACACTCCCTGACACCAATGTCCTAAGTTTCCACCAGAGATCATCTCAGGGAATCCCCATGTAACAGCCTATCCCTCCTTGCCAACTCTGCAAAGGACCAAGCCAATAATCAAACCCACATCACCTGATACATAGCCAAGGCCTAAACCCTGAGGTCCTGGGCTCATAGTCAGGGCTTTATCCTTCTGTGCTGCAGTACTGACTAGTCTCATATGAAAGTAAAATCAACAGAACACTTTTTACTGCAGGTGTGTAGCTGAGGTTCTGTGAGTTGTTTTCAGAAATTAATATTCACAGTATTGATAAATACTAAAACTATAAAAAATGAATTTAAATTGTAAAGTTGTAATTTGATTCTTGTTATAATTCTCAAGATGTGCACAGCTATATTTAGATTGCAAACTTCTAAAGCTCTATTAGAGTGAATAAGTCAACAGGGCAAACAAATGAATAATTGTAAGTTTTTACTGGGATAAAAAACAGATGTTCTGCCCTCAGCCAATCCAATTAACTGATTTTTTTCAGATGTTCTGTTTAAGAGCAAAGTGTAAATTTAAAACGTGTCTGTTAAAAGGGATATTTATATATTTGCACCATATTTACAACAAAATAATACAATGAGTTAGCCAGTGTGAAGTACAGATGCCATGTAATGTATATGGCCATTCATATTACAATTCCTATAATCACTTGCATGGTGTTTTTTCGATGCATTTAACAGCTACTGTTTAAGTTGATATGTATAAAATCAATTTTATTAAAACTTATTTCTGTTTAAGGCTGTATTAAGTTAAACTATAACATTCTACTGAGTCACTATGAGAGTTTCTAAACTTATAAAAGTAGCTTGCCCTCCCCATACTTCCAAGAGGGTAATACCCCAGATATTTGTACAGCCCTTTGTAAGAAATTATACTGTGGACTGTAGTGAATGAGAACAAAGTTGATTGGAGGTGTTATATTAGTTAAACCAATATAAAAGATGGTGCACTTTGTTATAGTTTTCTCAATCTCTTTGTATAGCTAATAAACTCTGTGACTGTCCCTGTGGTGCCTCTCCTATTTAATGTATGCTAACTGAATTTATGAGCCCTTTTGTAGGTGTTTCATGTGATTTATAAAATACCCAGAATTGCTGGAATTCTACAACTTCCACACTGTTGCCCCCCACCCCCACCCCCCCATGGACACACTTGATGCACACTACGAGATATTTGGTTACAATGTGTGGTTCTGAGAAATCTCATATAGGGGTGTAATTATAAATATTTGAGATAATGTGCTGCTACCACCAAATACCTTTTGATATATATATAGTAAATGACTTATACTAGAAGCTTCTAAATGAATAATTAGTAGCATATCGAATGTCTATCATTTGCTGACTCATTTGTACCAATTTTATGTTTATATATATATCTTTCTCTTTCTCTCTCTCTCTCTATATATATATATGTATATTTATATATATATATATATATATATATATATATATATATATATATATGTGTGTGTGTGTGTGTGTGTGTGTGTGTGTGAGTGAGATATTGATAAATAGATATAGACATATATGCCATGAAAACAGTTGCATGAAAACTATTAATGGTGCACATCTCCATTAAACACAATCCAACAAACAACAGACAGCACCAGTTTGAGTTTTACATTTAAAATCACAATTTTATTTTCAAGCATACAGTCCCATGTAGAATGAAAATGAGCTGTTTTATTTACTGACGCACACACACACACACACACACACACACACACACACACACACACACACACACACACACACACACACCAGCTGAGAATCAAACTGAAGATTGATAACACCACTGCTCCACGCTTGTGAGAACAAATTTGATGAAGATCAATCAGCATTCGGCACTAGCAGCAAATGCAGAGCTAAAACTGCTGTTGCACATCGACTGATCATTACTGCGCAACAAAATTTTTTAAACCAGTTAAATAAATAACTGATACAGATAAACTGTGCACCATTGTGTATATTATGGATATGATATATTTGACCTAACAATATATTTGACATGGTAGCTATTGGTGTGGACTGTACAGTGATATGAGTAAATAATTGCATTAACAACAGGACACAGGAGGTAACAGTAATTATACAATGGAGGCTATGTAATATTCAACAATATAAATGTTGTTTTGAAGGTAAAATCAGTGTCTTGTAAATCCAGCATTATCCACAGAAAGAAGATTAGTCACTGTGATATGATGTCACTTATGGCAGCTGTAGAGACATAAAACATATGGCCAGCTCTTTAGTCTGTGACTCTAACAGTATATCAATGGCAACTATATGTTTGTAGCTACTCTTGTAATACTTTGTTTTTTTTTTTATAAATGTACAAAACAATTAAAAAAAATCTGAAATAAAGTGAAAGCAAAAACAACTGTTACAGAATGTGTGACACTGTATTAATAGCAATATTTTGGGTGTAGTCAAACTTATTTTCGATGTTTTAATGACAGTTATTCACACTACAATTAAGCAGGATGCCAACAAATCACAGTAAATTCTTTTTCATGTAATGTCATAATATAATTAGTATTCATAGGATTTCATTTATATAAGGCCATTTGTTCAAGTCTTGGTTTACATCTTCATTTCATTCTGTCTAAAGCACAAAAATGTAAACAATCTAGCCATTGCAAAGGACGACAAAGCTAAAGTACTGTCCCTACTACTGTAATATCATCCTCCCAGCTGAAGAATCTTCACATGGAAAATCCTTTGTGGAGTATGTTACATGCCACACAGGCTTGCAAATATGTTACCTGCCACTAATCTACTATGTTAAGATGATAACCATTGAGTCATGGAAATATATTTTCTTTAAATGTCTCTGAACATGACCATTTTGGATGCACCTTAGTAGCTTTTGTTAACTGATATGGAGTCTGCAGTTATGTATAGCACCAGTGTTTACAGGTCAAGCATCTGATGCCCATTAGCAAAAGAAAGATAGGCGACTACTTTGTGGTATTGTTACAGTCGCACATAAGCAGATCACCCAAAGAAGGAAGCTGTTAATCATTCCTTCAGCCAAGGCCCGCTCGCAAACATATAAGGTTCATTTATTCACCAGTACTTGGAGAAAGAACAAAAGGGCAAGCTTAGTACAAAATACAGAATGCAGATGCAATGGCTTTCAGTTATATGGAAAGAAGAGAAGCTGCCTACTCACCCTGACACCTTCATCTGACTTCCCATTTTACAAGATAGTATTTTAACCAACTTACAACAGATAAGTCTTAAACCAAATAGTGCAATCCATCTGACAACAACTGATACACATAAACAGACAGATTGCAGCCAAATGACTGAGAACAGTGAGGGGTACATGCAGCATGACAGCTCCTGACCAGTCCAGAGATCCAGGAGTTTCTACTCCCTAGGATTGCTGGCCAGTGCTGTGGGGCATACCTCCCTTTGGTGGCTTGATGCCATCAAACAGCTAGTTCAGTAAATCTCATAAATGCTTCAGCAGGAGGTGATGTATGATGACCCAAGGACTTTAGAAAGTATGCTTGTCTGCCACAGATACAGCATAGCCATGGAAGCCATCCAGACAAGGTACCCCTGGCATACTACTATCTTTGTCCTTTGTGCCACCCAGGTGCCCCTGTAAGCCACCCAGGCAACTGGTAGAGAAGATCTCATCCCCTACACCTCACAGTGGACCACTGTATGTCACATGCTACAGCTGTATTCCTGCACAAGTCTACACTGACTACTGCACACTTTGCTAACCACTGTTGTTTCCAGTGTCCAGTATATTTGTATCCTCCCACCACCAACCTATCCCAGTCCATCTCTGTCCTGATTAAGCAGGCTAATATATATGGAACAGTGGTATCCCACTGTACCCATGCATCACCTGTCCGCTTATATGGTCTAGTGTCTTCAAGGCATACTTATGGCCTCCGAATGCACCAGATGGCATAGATTAGACTATTTCAGCCCTGACAAGAACAATATCTTGCTACAGGCACTCTGGCTCCATGGACAATGAATGTTTGAGAGAAGAGGAGCCCAACAGCCTCTATGGAACCATGTGTATGCCACAATGGCACACAGTATAAATGCTGTGGATGGGATGGGAGGAATTGCACAATACTGTAATGTCAGCACTACATCACTGACATGGTAAGACAAGCCTCACAGTAGGTACATAACATAGTGAAGGAAAGGACTGTAACTAGAGGTTGTACCTTCTGTTACAATTCTTAATTAAGTGAGGCATTCTTGGCATCCATGCAGGGGTAAAATGAGGGATTGTCTATCATATTGAGAGGTGTGAGCATGAGTTCTAGGAGCAGCCTGACACCATGTATCTCACATGCAGACCAGCCAACTTAGTAGCCATGCCAAATATGCTATACAATGACTTTGGCCAGACTGACATCAGGGCACAAACTGACCACTGTCTAGAGACAGCTCAGGAGTTCTGATTCAGAGGACCACAAGCACAGGTAAGTGTTTGGTAATTGCTAGCATGCATCCACCTCTCATTTGTATAAACATCATTGGAGATCATTGCTTGGCGGTAGGCATTGTCACTCTATTATTTCATATAATGTATAATCACAGGATGGTCCACTGCCATGTCCAGGGGTCCAGGGAAGTAAATATTGTGGGAAAAAAAAGCCAGGGAATTGTTATGGCTAGGCTTGTATAGGCCCTAGGGCTGATAGCCTAGTACCAACCTATAAACCATGTCAATACCTGTAAAGGCTGGGCCAGGACATCAGGCTGAGGTCATCCCCTGCACAGGGTTTGAAGATGATGCTGAGAAACAGATCAAGTCACAATCCCAGGACAGAGTGACACTGTCTGTTACCATCCAGGATGGTCCTATACTCATTGCCCTGGGTGACACTGTGGTGCCCGCATACATGATGACCAGTAATATGCACAACACTGGGAGACAGCATGCATTTCAATGGGAGGCTCCCCTCACTCCCCTCTGATTGACATCACTGCTGATGCTACCACTGAGCCTGCAGTAGTAGACCAGTATGCAATATCTGACATGCAGGCACTCAGAGTATGGTAGGCTACCAGTGGTTCAAGGTGGCGACCAGTGTTAAAATCTGCTTCAGATATGCAGGCAGTTCTGGGCATTATCACTAAATGTTCAAAGCTGTAAAAAGGGCATAGACTGCAGCTGCACTTGGCAAACTGGAGATGGCTAGCACGGTGCAAGACCTCTTGAAGGATGACACCCACCACTGCCAAAGCTTGGCATTCAAGGACAGTGCCATGACCAGATTCATGTGATCTATGATGACACACATGGCATCTATGGCCACCTAAATGAGGATTTTTGCTAGTGTTGCCTTCAGCGGTCTGTACCTCATTGTTACCCATTGTCAGAGACATATGAGTACCTGGGGTGGCCACACAGAACTACTATTACAAAGGACACAAATGGCACCTGCAATGGTAAGTATATGAATTATCATATTTCACACTGGGGGTAGCCACACCACAGATTCATTCAGAGTGAAGCACCCCATGTCTGCAGCCCATAAGGAAACCACAGTAAAAAATTTCTCCAAAGCCAACTTCATGCTTCTTAAGAAAGAAGTGGTGAACTTCATGACACCCATGCAGATGGACAATACACTTACAATTCTGAATCCTACACAAATGGGACAAGCCTGGTCTGCAAGGCCATGGAACGTATCATCATGGAACTCATAAACAAAGACATTGGTAAGCACTTACACGAGTGCATGGATCATGTTATCCCAAGCAGAACCAAGATGCTATCCTCCAAAAAAAGGAAGCCAATCTGGTGGTCCCCTGCCATAAAGAAACTGTACAACCGAAGGAAGAAACTGTTGCAAAAGAGAGTAAAATCCCATGAGTGGAGGAGATCCCTGGTCAGCCTCAGTAAGAAGCTGAGATCCCTTATAAGATCCTCCAAAGCTAGCTATGAAAACAAAATCACCACTAAATCCAAGGACAACCACAAAGCATTCTATAGCTATGTCAAGAATCTAGATGGCAACACCCAGATCTGCTCTGAGTTACAGCACAAAGACATGAAAATTACAGAACCAACTGATATTGCCAACATCCTGGCAGATCGGTTCAGTGCTAACTTTACCCCTCTCTCACCCCCTAAAGGGCCCATATCTATACAGGAAGAATGCAGAGTCCCTGTAATCACAACTACACAGGTAAAAGCTGCACTCTCTAAAGCCAAAAACACAGCATCCATGGGACCGGACAACATCCCAGGCTGCGTTTTACATGAACTTCAGAACAAACTGGCTCTCCACTTAAGCACCATGTTCAATAATAGCCTTGCATCAGGCTTTGTGCCCACTGAATGGTGCACAGCAGCAGTTATCCCACTCCACAAAGGGGGAGCCACCACTGATCCCGGAAACTATCAACCTATTAGCCTGATGAGCCTGGTCTGCAAGGCCATGGAACGTATCATCATGGAACTCATAAACAAAGACATTGGTAACCTCCAAACTCTGGATCCCACCCAGTTCAGGTTTGTGAAAGGCAGATCATGCCTCCTGAACCTGATCGATGTGTTTGAGGCAGACACCAAAGCCGTGGATGAGGGTAAGGTGGTTCACACAGCCTATCTTGACCTCGCCAAGGCTTTCAACACCATCCCCCATTCTGGAATTATAGCTAAACTCACTAAACTAGGTATAAATCCCTATGTCACAAGATGGGTTGCCAAATGGCTCACTGACAGAACCCACACTGTAAAAGTTGCAGACTTCAAATCTGACCTCAAGGCAGTGACAAGTGGAGTGCCACAGGGTTCCGTCCTGGAACCTCCGCTGTTTGGTATCTACTTCTCTGAAGTACAGGCTAACACAGGAGGCCTCTGGCTGATGAAGTTCGCAGATGACTGCAAACTAGGAGCCATAGTCAAGTCCCCAAATGATGTGGACATCCTACAGAAGGGCCTCACCGAGACAGATGCCTGGTGTCAGAGCCATGGACTCAAGCTCAATGCCAAAAAGTGCAGTGTCATCCCCTTTGGTAAAAACTCTGTACAAATGAACTACCACATAGGCAGCAATCTACTTAACACCGAATGTGTGATAAGATACCTTGGGAAACAGGTGGACAGTAGTCTCTCCTTTGATAGTCACATCGCCACAGTAGTCAGGAAGTCCTTCTACGTGGCACCTCATCATAAAAGGGTTCTCATTCAGGAAAAAAGAGGTCATTGCTCCCCTCTACTCGACACTCATTAGACCCATTATAGTGTACAATGCCCCTTTTGGAATGTATCTCACAAGACATCTGCAGCAGCTGGAAAGGCCACAGAAGTACCTCACAAAGAGGATTACTGGCCTCAAACAAATACCCTACACTGACCGCCTCAAAAAACTCCAGCATTACTCTGTAGCATATCGCCTACTCCGAGGTGATCTCTGCCTAACATATAAAGCTATGTAAAACCCAGAGCTGTTGGACATGCTACACCTACAGAAATCCCAATCCCTCCAAGCTACATGATCTAGAGACCTAAACCTTGTCACCACAATAAACAGGATATGCTGGAGGGATAGATTCCTGTCCCAAAGCCTTCCTATACTCTGGAACAAGCTACCCATCTATGTCAAGCAAAGTTCTTCATTAGCACTCTTCAAGAAAAATCTTGATGAGTGGATGGGAAATAGGACATACACCCCGGTGATCACTTCTGTGTCTCTGCTGGACAGTGGCACAGGAAAATAACTTTCTTGGGTGGCATAAGCTATGGTACCTTGCTGGGTAGGCTTACGTAGGCCCTTGGGCCAATAGCCTGGTACCTACCTATGAACCTATAAAGGTTGTATTCCATGAGTTCCACTACATCTGTGTCTTATGAGTCATCTAGGTCACCTATGTCCACCCATCAGAGGTGCCCCCATTGCATACATAGTACCCCCCCTTATCTTGCCATCACACTGCCCATACAGCAGTAGCAACCTCTCCTGGTCAACTCAGGAAATCATCTATGACACTGATGAAGCTCGTCCTTGTGGCTCACGTCTCTGCCTTCACTGACTGGTAGACCACACTCCCTGGTTGTGTTGACAGACATATATTCATGTGCTGCTAGGCAGCAGTGCACATGATGATGATGGTTCTAGTACTCACCACCATCCCTCCTGTGGGATGAAAGTACAGATGCCTTATGTGTAGTGTTATTCAACCATGCACTACCCAGCACAGCCTACACAACACACCACCCACATGCATCATATTTTCCTGTGGGATACCACAATGCTACTGTCTACTTGTTAGGGCTCACAGAGGTAAACTAGATGTTCCACTTTGCCTGCTCTACCATATAATGTACATGTCAGAACCTGGGATGTGTGGTGTGACCAAAGGATGCTGACCATCACCATCGCTGTCTTTGCTGTGGGATGAAGTGCTGCTGAATGAATTGGTTCCTACTACTGCAAGTATGGAGGATCCCAGCAATGCTGGCTGGGCTGCCTGTTTCCTCAGGATGGTATTATGAAGTATACATCATGCTACAAACAGCTGACAGGCTGCAACAGTGTCATACTGGAGCATCTTCACAGATGTATGTACACAGCAGAACCAGGAGTTCAGCAGGCTGAACACATGAAATACCATATTCCTAGTTTAGGTATGGTTACTGCTATACTGATGTTCAACCAGAGCCTTAGTGGAAATCTGTCATCACCTGCAGGACCACAGGTGCATAAGGGAGGAGGACAGAAACATTAGGTGCTTGGACATTGGTATATAATGTCCCTGGCTTTCCATTTGTGGGAGCACATATTTACCTGCACTTACCCATTAGGTGGCCCTGTGGGGTGTCAACATGTAAGAATAAAGATGACGTATATGCCATATGTGGGATGTGTTGGTACTGCAAGTGTGCTGTGCAGACAAATTGGTTATGTTGTAAACTATTTGACAGCTGATGGAATGATACTCCTTCCTGTTGTTGTAACACTGTCTTTGGATGCCAGGTGGGATCTTTATTGCCATGAGAATACGCAATATCATAATAGAGCCACTCATGGTTCTAACTTTATCTCCTGCTGTGCTGGGAAGACATTTGTACTCATGCACATGTGGCAGCTATTTACTGAGAACTGTCTTGAGTATTCTACAGGTTGATATATGTGATCTTCCCAGTCTGTCCTCTGTTTGTCTCTGAAAGGTCCTGTAGGTACACATACCTTGGTATTCACTGGCACAGGAAGTCCATACATTACTCCAGTTCCATTTTGTGGACCATACAGATCAAGCAACTCCCATATTATGTCTCTGTCCACTCTAAAGTTCTCCACCATTTGTTAGTAAGCTGATGCAAGGTCACCCTTTGCTGGTGCCACTTTCATTAGTACATGCAACTACTGTACTCCCCTGGGTGGCTGCTAGCTGTGCTAATTAAATTCAACTATAAAATAGATGCAGCTGTTCCTAGCATTTTGCTGCCATGATACTAGATTTTTGATGTGTTCATAGCTTCAAAGATTCATACCAGGCTGTTGATCCAGTGGAACATTTGTAATCTAGCCAATGACCCCACCAATTTATTAAGACATGAATTAATTCCAGACCCTGACCTACCCTTAGCCCATTTCCATCAGGGCTAGAGTGTCAGACCAGTGGGGGGGGGGTGTACTTATAATTGTCCATTCAGTCATCCAGGATGTACTTAAAAAGGGCAATGGAGCTATAACTGCTTTAGCTCTAAGTGAAGTCTATTCCACAAAAGATGTATTCTGTGTGAAAGATATCTATCATGCCAACAGGTCCTATTTATGTTCTGGTAGCAGTTAAGGTCCCTGCAGTGGGACTTTATGGTGGTATACATTTTATGGATGTGTAGGAAGTTACTTAGGATCAGATCTTTCAAGGCTCTGTAGGCAAGACAGAGATCTCCTCTCAATATTTGGAATGAACATAAAAGAGTGAGAATGCTTTAAGGTAGTCAGTGTAATTCAAGGAGGACATTCCCTAGACTGTTTGGTAAGAAAATTATGTAGTGTCTTGAGATGTTCGTATGTCTGGCCAAGTATATATCATTCTATTCTATTCCATTCTATTCTATTATTGGTCTGTTAAGGCAGGAGTAAATGGGGGCAATGACTTTCTTGGATCTAGAAGATATGACCTTGGTGATTTGTCTAGCTGTATAAAAGAATTTTCTAAAAACAGTGGTCACATGATGGTCAGAGGACAGTTCATTTTCAATGAAGGTGCCTAAGTCCCTAATGAGGGAGTCACTTTTAAGTGGGGTGTAGTCTATGTAATATGAACAAAAGTGCACAGGTTTGCCAAAGACACAGTGTTGGCCTTTTTGGCATTTAGTTTGAGGCCGTGGTCCATGTAGCACTTGTTAGAATGAGTTAGACCCCACTGGAAACATGTAGGTCATTTAGGATATTTATGACAGCATTGAGTTTGCAGTCATTGGCAAACTTTATCAACCACTGCTTTAACATCAGAGAAGTAGATACCAAAGAGGAGTGGTCCCAGGACTAAACCTTGAGGGACACCACTGGTAAGTGCTCTTTTACTTGACAGTGAGCCTGCAACACTGACAGACTGAGTATGTTGGTGAGCCAGTTTATTATCTACTGGATAACATGGGGGTCTTGCAGTTAATTGGATTAGCTTATCAATGATTCCTGAATATGGAATGGCATCAAAGGCTTTGGCTACGTCCAGGTATGCTGTGTAAATCAATTTACCTGAGTCTAATTGTCTTAGTGACTTATTAAAAAAGTCCACTGGGTATAAGAGGCAGGATTTGCCTTTAACAAACACAAAATGGTTAGGTTGCAGGGTTTGAGGACTACCTATGCACATAATGATGCGCTCCATTGCCTTGCAGATAAGGCTGATGAAGATGATAGGTCTATAGCTGCCCTTGTCAATCATGGATCCCCCTTTGTGGAGTGGAATAACCACAGTATCTCTCCAGTGGAGAGACTGAGATTGAGTAGAAATAATGAGACAGTCAGACAGTGTTTGGCACTCACAAGAAGATAACCTGGCATATTGTCAGGGCCCATGGAGATATTGTTTTTAGTCTTAGAGACAGCGCTTACAACTTGCTTGGAGGGATCTGGGGGAAGACGCACGTGTACTAAGACGTTGTAAGTCATTTGGGGGAGATGGGGGGGATAAAGTCTAAGCTAAATTTGTCCACTAACATGTTGGCAATGTCCTCAGGGGTTTGATAGAGAACTATAGAAACTAGGAGCAAAAGTGGGTTTGTTTATGTCCGTATTGTAATACTGCTTTAAAAAATAACTATTTACTGTTGAGCTTGTTTTGTTATGGAATGCTCTTCTATTTAGAATAGAAAAAGCTAGGAGCCTGTCGGTCATTAAGAATGGCCTAGAATGTTGGTTAGTGTGGGAACAGGGTATTTGAGCCTACAATGTTAGGGGTAAACCCTTTGAAGGCTTAACTTAAGGCTGTGTTTGGACGAACAAACAAGCAAATAAACAATGAGTATATGATGTTGTTTTGTACTGACTGAGCATTTCTATATGTTATTTCTCATGTTCCAGATAGTGCTAAAGAAGGCTTTAAAGTTATCCTTAACATGGGTGTTGATTAACAATTCATACCTGCTCTTGCAGGATTTTATTTTATTTCTAAGTTCTGTGTTTATTATTTTGAGGTCTTTTCTAGCTGATGGGCTGTTAAGTTTGCTTTTATGGGCCAAGAGTTTTTTCCATTTATTATTTTGTTGATACTGGAATTCTACCAAATGAGTTTTTTCATAAACTTTGCACTATATCTATGTTTATGGGGACCAAGGCCTCAATGCTAGCTTGGAGATGGGTGTAGAATTTATCTGGAAAATGGTAGCATGTAAAGCAGGGTTATCTAGGTGAGGAGGCTGTCTGAACTTCATCAGGTCATCTATTAGCTGAAGTAGATTTCCCTTGGAGTAGTCTCTGATGATGGAACGATTTTGAGGTAACTCAGATCTCATACCTAGAGCAAATGTTACTGCACAATGGTCAGATTTGACCAGTCATTTAGCTATATTTGTGAGCACCAGGTCTAATATTTTTGAGCCCCTCATTGGGATTTAGACCAAAAAAGTCCAAGATGTTGGCATTAATTAAATCCAGGAATCTCTGTGCATACTTCTTTGTGGTGGTGTAGGTTCGCCAAATAATGGAGGAATAGCTGAAATCACCCAAGGATAATGTTTGGTTCTATGGTGAATGAATACACTGCCTTGATATTCCATGTGCTAAAAAGCTGACAACAGAGGAGGGTTTTTGTGTTGAGTCCTTGTGATGACCAGTGCTGCCAGATTTAAAGTAAGTGAGGATCTAAAGAGGGCCTGGGGGAATATTATTGCTATGACAGTCAGTTGGGCTGGTTTTATGTCCAATATAAGCCTGTGCTACTCCTTGCAATTGCACTTATGCTATGCAGATCACTGCAGCTAAGAGGAAGCTTGCAAAACTCAGCACAAGCAGTTCACACAAAGTGGAAATGGATAGGTAACTCGTCAATATTATAGGAAAGCACCCTTCCTGTAATACAAGAGGAGTGAATTTACTTGTGCATACTACCTGCTATGGAACTACTACTACCATGGTACTATACTCAATGCAGCTCTGCACAGTAAACACAACATATGAAAAATACACAAACTATGACAACTAGGAAAAATCCCCAAGCTCTTTAAACCACACAGGACTTGCAGCAATTCTAACACTCAGCTAAAATCACAACTGATTTTAAGATGGCTTCCCATCTCTGGCCAAGCAGATTTACTCACTGCAATAATATAAATGGAACAAAATAGTATTAGACAAAACAGATCCGCCCTAAATGGCTAAGGTGCAATTAGTAATATCAAGCAAACCAGTATCAGCTAAAAATTACTAAAATAGTATCATAGGAGATTACTAGGCTATCGACCTGGAGGTCATTTTAAGCCCAGCTGTTTCAATCCAATGTAATACCATAGAAGTACTAGTTAATACCCAAGACTGCATTTAGTGATGACTGTCCATGTCCAGGAGGGTTGTGGGCACTATCCCCATTAATAATTTATGGTGCCCATCCACTCGTCCAGGTTCCTCTTGAACAGTGTCATAGAGATGCTCTGTTTCACATGAATTGGTAGCCTGTTCCAAAGATGTGGCAGTCGCTAAGAGATAAATTTGTCCCTCCAACATGTCCTATTTAAGTCGCAGGCCATATTTAAGTCCCTGGAACAGGTAGCCCTAGACCCATTTAATTTACAGATATGCAATAAGTTCATTGGGTTTGGGTCTTGGGTTGCTCTGTAGGTCAGGCATAAGTCTCCCCTAAGAAGTCTATACGATACAGAGTATAGTGACACGGACTTTAGTCGGCCTGTGTAAGGCACATGCTGGAGGCCCATGATCTTCTTTGTTAGAAACTTCTGAGGTGGTTAGTATGGTACATGCTAAATGGGGTGTTATACTCAATTATGGGCCGGATAAGTGCCGAGTATAGGGGGGGTTATAACTTCTTTTGCTCTTGAGATGATGCCTTTACTAATCAAGTGAGCTACATGGAAAGCTTTCCTTACAATGGTAGACACATGGTGATCGAAGTTAAGGTGGCGGTCAATCTGTGATCCCAGGTCCCTTACCACTTCATGGGTACTTAGGGTATTGTTTATGATATGAAAAGGAACATACAATGCAAAAACATCTCAAAATACCTAAAACAGTTTAAAATATTAACAGGCAATGTAAAAGACAGCTCACAATGCCTGTAGTAGCTAGACAACTGCAGACAAAAAGAAAGTACTTTCCTGGCTTTTTTTCTCTTTCTTTTCAGATGGTGTGGCTAGGTAAACAGTGAGGAGCATTTGGCTTACTCTCTGCAGTCTCTTTAGGGAGACAAAGGAACAAATACTAAGCTGAGTAGCTCAACAGCAGGTTATAGTTCAGGAAGGAGAGTGAACCTTAGTTTCTATCTGGCAGTTCCAAAGTTTTCAAATTAAATCCCTTCAAATCTGCAAAATAAGTCAACGTGAGACAGTATTCATTTAAAGGAACATTATTTGGATTAGCACTTTCATCTTATAGGCTTCGGCATATCAAGAAAAACAAAGAAGCTTTTTTTCCTTGATCTGATGAAGTCTATAAGACAAAAGCGCTAATCCAAATAAAGCATCTTAAAATGAATACTGACTCACTGCAACTTATTTCAAAGATTTGAATGGAATTAATACTAAAATTTTGGAACTTCCAGATAGAAGTAAAGGTTCACTCTCCTTCCTAAACCACAGCTTGCTCTCGAGCTTCTTTCCTTTAGCATTTGTTCTGTTCATCCTGGCTGGGCGCTGTTAGATCCCACTGGCTGGTTTAGCTTGGATCAGGCTGCTTCCACTACTTGGGACCTTTACTTTTATATTTAGGGAGACAAAGGCTGAGCTGGACTATGCAGTAAATACAACAAAAAAAGCAAAAACTAAAGCCCAAGTTTTCTAAACCACCCGAAATTGCAACAATTTATCAAACTCTCCCTTTAATCAAACCACATGTGATTCTAAGATGGCTTCCACCCCAGTCAAGTAGATTCCCTCATGGCAGTGATTTACATGGAACAATACAGTATTAAACAAAACTGAATAGCTCAAAATGGCTCAGATGCAACCAATAATATCAGGCAAAGCAGTATTAGCTGAAAAGAATTAAAATGATATTAAAATAAAAGCACAGGCAATGCAAAAATAGCTCAAAATACCCAAAATGGTATAAATAGTAGCAGTCAATGCAAAAACAGCTAAAATAGCTCTAATAGCTAGACAACTTAAGGGCAGACAAAGAAGAGTACTGCCCTGTTTTCTCTCTCTCACTCTCTCTCTCTCTCCAGTCTTTATATTTTTTGCCATTATATCCAGATGCAAGTTGTTATGTCATAGTGAGTCTGGCATCTATTAATCCTGGCCTGCTTTTCCAGTCCTCATTTGCATATCATTCTGAACTCATTAGCCTGCATTACCACATTTGCAGATCATTGTACAGTCATTTGCATACCTAATTTTCTGCTGCTTTTAGAACATCATCCTATATCACTAAATGGCTCTATGAGTGCATGTTCTGTGTTTCGGTGCAAGGCCACACTGCATACATCATACTTTGACTAGGAACAGTGCCCATATTCATTCATTTTCTGATTTCCTATTTTATGCAGTTAAGGGCCACTAATTCTAAAAATTCCTCTGGAAATGGACTAGATAACTGAGTTAAAATCCAAGGCAGCTGGTTAAACACAGTGTAGGAAAAAAAAAACAAATACATTCTAAAATTAAGAAAGAGCATTTAATAATAGAAAATAATAATAAAATACAGTATTGCTGTAATACAGTTATCAAACGTAAAATAAAGGATGTCATTCCATCTATATATACTTCAGACTCAGACCCTAATTTGGACAAAATTCATATATGAGCATTTCCTGCACAAATAAGACATCATTGGCACTTTATTTTTTTGTAATTTGATATATTTATTCAATGTTTTGGAAATTGTTTACTTTTTTTAATTTGTCCCCAGTCTTCTGTAGTGCATTTGGCAACTGTCTGTTTATCAGAGAATTTGTGGCCTTTTGTATGCACATCAAGTTCCTTAAATTTTCCACAGTTAGTGCTCAAGGGCTAGGAATGCAATAGGTACAAAATGGGATATCATACAGTCAAGTAATGGAACCCACTGGGAAGGTCTCTACCCCCTCCTCAATGCTTTCCATCAGGTCCCTAGCCTCTACCAGAGATTTAATGATGAGATACATGCCCCCATGATACTTACACATCCTTCAAACATCCCAGGAAGAGGTGAGCTGAAAAAAATGTTGTCACTTCTCAATTTCTACCAGCTGACACTCCATCACCTCAGTCAATGACTAAACCCAGGTCAGCAGCAACACAGGAAGTCATCCTGCCGTGCTGGCCTGACCTTTGGCAAACAAACCTGTGGGAGTTCAAGCAGTAAAATGATCTCCTGGATGAATGTCTTTCTTCATATTAAGCTGTTTAAACATACCTTGTCCAATCAGGTTTTTGCAATCGGTTTCAGCACTGTAGTATAACTTCATATATGCAACTAAAAAATTTCAGATCCATGCAACTTGCATGAAATGTTTAAATGCAAAGTAAAAGAAAACACAAAACACATAGACTTCTAAAGTGGAAGATGAAAAATGAGGGAAATAATTTGACATCTGGAGTGGCCTGTCCTGATTACGTATACAACAAACAAATACCTGACACAGTAGGAAAAAAGGTAGTGAACTTAAACCCATGTTATCATCTCTGTCTATATAATAAATGGGAAAAAATCTCAGTAACGCTATCACAGAGACGGGGGTCTGATTTATGATAGCACTAAGAAAACCATCAACGACATATGTCATAACACATTAGTGGAAATTACTTTTGTGATGTTCCATTTTGAAAGGAAAACAAGATTTATTCCATGGCCTAGGAGTTTATTTAGGTGCCATAAACAGGCATCAGGTGCAATACAGGATGATTTAGATCATGTGCTAATGTACAGTAATGGAAAATGCATGGAAATAAGGTAACATATGGACCTCTTATGCCATGTAAGTGCATTTCAAAAATATGCAGTCTTACTTACCTACAGGCAGAGAGAGCTTAAGTCTCAATTTCAGTTTGGTTTATTAAAGAGGCAGCTGTTTTATCCAAGAGTTTGAAAGAATGAAAAATGAACAAAAAAGAAAGAAAAATAAATCTCTCATGCAGTGTTCCAGTTTCAGAATAAATGACTCAATCAGCAATAGTAGACACGCTTTAGGAGAACTAATATCATACATTTATATTGTCTTTTTCATTCTTAAGGACAAAATTCACAGAGACATGTTTGGGAATGAGCAAAAAGACCAGTTTTATTGTTTTGAAGCTGTGTCTTTCTAATCAAGCAAGAAAACTCGAATGGGAAGACTAAATAGAAACATTTATTGGGGTACTGTGATGCATGTTTAGAGAGTGAATTTCTGGCCAGGACCCCTGCATGTCCTTGTTTCTAAAATTATTACATATTTTCCTTTACATGGCAAGTTACTAGGGGCATAACTAATGTATCACCATTGGTATTCAGGTGATTGTTTTCCTTCCTTTTTCTAAAGCTCTGTCCGTGTTCTAAGTTCAACACCAGGCTAAGATGACAGAGGGAATGAAAAGAGAAGGTAAAGGAAAGATATTCAAAAGACTGCTGTCCCTTCCATAGGGATATACTTCTTGCCCTACCATTTTCTGCCAGTGGATGAATGCACAGTAAACGTTTTCCTATGAAACATCAACGATTTTTTTTTCAGTTCACCATTTACTGAAAATTTCATTTTGAAAATGGTGAGCGTAAAAGTCATAAAAGCAGAAAAAATCTTATTTTATTTATTTATTTTGCAGGGGAGCAATACTCCTACTCCCCACCCCACCCCAAAATTATATATAACAATGGTACAATCACACTACAGTGGAGAAAAGTGGGGGGACCTAAAAAGTGTACCTCCAGTTCTACTACCTGAGACATAAAGTTTTCTCAAAAAAAAAAAAAAACCGTCATCCAGAAACACAAAGTTTATTCATAGGATAGCCCACAGTAAAAGTATGGGGTAGCTCATAGGCATGACACAGTGTACACGTACATCTATAAGCAGTTTCTGTTCATCTATAGAGTAGAATGATGGAGATATTGCAAGAAAAGCCCAATGGAGTTTAAGCACTAGGCTAGCTGCCCTTAATGGCCATTTTAAGTTTTTCCCTTTCAAAAGTGAAAATCAAACCCTGGACCTTGTGTCTGCACTCTTGAAGATTTGCATGCATGTTTCTGATATGCATCTTCAAAGAACAAATCAAGACAATGATTTACTTTATGTATAAGAGCGTTTAACTATATTCTCTCTCTCTCTCTCTCTCTCTCTCTCTAGTTCCTAGTAATACAGCACAGCTCAGATATAGAACAAACTATGTGATCTCTACAGTAGAGAACCTTTGTTGAAGCAGTGAAGAACTAAATGTGCCAGGTTTTATTACATAAGGAAGAAAGGCATGTGCTAAAATATAAGGCAGCCAGTACCCAACCCCACAGCAACCCAACACAAGAAGTGAGCTCACATTTTGCTTTGCCTTGCTTGTCAGTCCAGTAGACGCTTCTTTATTTGTCTATATCCCAGAAATTCTTCAAAGTGATCAGAGCATCATATGGGGAGGTTGCTTTTACTGTCACAATGCACTGCACAATGCATTAACATGGTGCTGTACCTAAACTTCAAAGAGCAAAACTCAAGCCAGTTCTCATCTTGGCAGATGTGAGATAGATTGCCTTGCATAAATATAGATAATATGGTGTCCATCGCTGAGAAAAAAACAGACTACTGGGGTTAGTGTATTTTGGACAGATTTATTAATAGAAGCATAGAGGCCAGTTTTTCACAGGTTGTGGGGATGCTCCCTATAAGCAAAATCAAAAACAGCAGATCAGAGCAGAAAAATCAACCTGACACTGCAAGTAATGGGCAGATGCCATGGCTGCATGAAGACCCATAGTACATTTGACCTTGGGTTTTCCATGTACAGTTTTACAGCCATTGTCAGCCAGATTATGGGGTGCAGTAGTGTTCGCTGCAAAACCCTATTTGAATGCCTAATGTAAAATTCATGCCTTCGTGACATGAAAATATGTCAGACAATGGACACTACTACTATACGGTCCACTGTCCATGATATCAGGCTTTCTGGACAAAGTGTGTAAGGGCATAGCTAGCATTTTAGGACTTCTACACCAGTTCCCAAAATGTAGTCCCTTTCCCATCAATTCTAAGTGTACACTCCCAGCATCGGGAAATGCATCTTTCTGTACAGCATTTATTTTCATAACTGAAAAAAGAAACATAATAAAAATCATATACACAAAAACATTGTTAACCATGTAAGCCAATCAGACATTCTGGAAGATGGCATTTAACAAAATATATCACCATAAACCATAATAAATATGCTAGATTTTAAATTTAAATTCTAGCACATCTCACTGCTCAAAATAAAAAAAAAATGTAAAGTGACCACAGCATTGTGATGCCCTTCTGATGCATAACCACAGCATCGTGATCCCTTTCTGGTGCATAAGCGCAGATGAGCAGTAAGCCCTACTCAAATATTTTACTAGGTGTTGCTAAAATCATTTGTCAGCAAACTTGTCAATATCATGTGATTGTCAAAATTTTCTTAACTGCAAACCATCCAGTGAATTTTTGAAGTAGACTAAACAGTAGAGTTTTGGTCTAGACTTTAGCAAAGACAGGAATATGCCCGAAAATGGCATTCACTGATGTAGTACTAGCCAGATTGCATTTGGAATGAAAAGTTCATTTTTTGTGGTGCAACAGGGGAAAACAGTGAGATTATTTTTATGTAATGATGTTGTCTTCACAACAAAAATGTACCCTTTGCAAAGGCATTAATTCCTGTGCATGTTTTAGCTTATCTGATAGTGGTATCCAGAGGTATCTAAAGGCTAGTTTCTGTGCATACCTCTGAACCTCACTATGCCTTAACCACTGTCACATGACTCCAGGATTTTGAAGCCCTTTTTCTTCTCTACAACAGAGGTTATTCTCAGCGCCATCACTTCCTGCCCCTACATAATGCACCGGTTGAGGAGTAACAAATTGGTGAAAGTTATTCC